>NW_019154128.1:15146720-15360937 GCF_002288905.1 Enhydra lutris kenyoni | reverse complement strand
AAAATGGTTTGCATTAAAAGGACGTAACTGGAGGCTTTAAAGCCACTTGATAGGACCTTCCAGAATAAACCATCCTGTTTCCCATTACAGCAGGCCTGATTTCTCAAACGCACGTGCCTGTGTACACATATGCAGGCTCTCTCTCCTTCTCTGACACATAATGTTCTTCTGTCTTGAGGAATTCTGAAGTATAAAAAAATGGTTTGCATTAAAAGGACGTAACTGGAGGCTTTAAAGCCACTTGATAGGACCTTCCAGAATAAACCATCCTGTTTCCCATTACAGCAGGCCTGATTTCTCAAAGGCACGTGCCTGTGTACACATATGCAGGCTCTCTCTCCTTCTCTGACACATAATGTTCTTCTGTCTTGAAGAATTCTGAAGTATAAAAAAATTTAAAACCACTGAAGAAACCCCATTACTGCTTTCACCTCTGTGTTTTCTCTTTCTTACCTGTATTGTGCTAAAAATACCAGTTTCAAGATTTTTATGTAAACATCTTACAGAAAAGTATCCCATGGACACTAGTGTCTTCAAGAACTTAAGGGCACCCTTTAAAGTGCTCCAGAATTACTTGAAACATCTTTTTATTCTATCCTGTTCTCCCTAAACATCAACAGTCAAAATGAATTACAAAATATTTTCACCTATAATTTACTTCCTAAATTTTTTTTTCAAAAAACACTGCTTCCAAAAGAATAGGGATTTTGTGCTTTGTGAGGAAATTTGCCAGGTATTTATACTGTTTTCTGTATCCTAGGAAGGAAAATCCCCTCGACAGTGTCTGAAGGAAGGAAACTGCAAAGCTCTGAAATACTCATTTTTTGAATGTAAAAGATCAATGGTAAGAGGTTAAAGCTTTTGAAAGCTTATGCTAAAAATTAGCTATATATAATTAAATATGGAATGGCCTATTAATTATAGATAGGGTTACAGTGAGATCATGCAGAAAAAAGGATTTAGATAATATTATTTACCTATAACTTCTACTTTGACACTGGGAAGAGCTGTCTAGGGAACTTCTGAGCAGATTAATAGATTCTTCCAGCCTTTGTCCAAGACTCATTCACTATTAGTCCTCCAAGATGGAAATCTGCCTTATTTACTGACTTTAAAACCCTCCACCTCGCCGACCACTCTTAAAAGAGGCTGCACTCTGAGGTTTAAGTCAAAGACCATGCAATCATCCTATGAGTAGGTACTTTAAAGATTATTAATCCCTAGACAGTTAAGTGTTATTTAATATTTAAAGACTTCAAATACATTTGAGTATTAACCCAAACAAAACTTAAAAGTTAAGTTTGCTAGAACAACACATATCGGGTGTAGTTCAGAGAAAAAAAATAAATGTAATTTGGACTCTACTTGAAAAGAAAATCCTTACTGGGACCTTAAATGGAACTTTTCCTTTTAATGCCATCTTTATTATTTTTTTTTCCTTGGTAGTTCTGACATCCGCCCTTTTGACTGTGCTGGAAAACTGGTTTACTTTAGTCATGTAGTGAGAGCCCCTTATCAAAGCTGTGTTTAGTTATGTTGTACAAAATTGATTTAATTATACATTTATTTTCAGTTGGATACCAGATCCAGATTCCGAGGAAGAAAAGGATATTGATGCTAGTGTGCTGAAACCAAAATGAAAACATGAAGCTTTCTCTGGTCACTTACAACAGAGAACCCAAACAGGAGACAGACTTTTTGCTACATCTGGTGGGATGGACCAGTTTTTCCCTCCATGAACACTGGAGAAAATGGATGAGTTCTGTTTTTGACTGTGTATAAACTAAATGATTCTTTTGCTCTAAGTTACTTCTGGAAGAAAAATTTAATTGAACAGCTATGAGCTGGGAGCATCCTACTATATTTTGAGAATTGTTAGAAAGCTCAAAAAGTGAAAAGATTGTTATTTTCCAACTTGACTCGTCGACAAAATGACACAATTTGTACATCCTTTGTGAATATTACGAAGGCCACTGATGGGACTGTGAAAATTGGTAACATGTAGTCTTGGGAGACAGTGTCTACTGGGAAAATTTAGGATAAAGCTTTCTTTTACTCAATCTGTACCGTTTAGTTCTAAAATAAATTGTGTTTGATTCCTTGGAGAAGAAATGCTTCATTTACACAGATTCACTAGAGTAACAACCTCAAAACTTGAGTATTAACATCATGTAATAGACATAGCTGGATGCATAGCTCTGGTTATGTTGCTGGGGCTCTTGGCCTCCATCTTGTGACTGTTTTTCTCTATTTCTGGCTTCAGTTTTGGCCTGGTCCTCTCTCTACATAATGGGAAAGAGTCCAGGCAGCCAAAAGCACACATCCGTAAGATCTGTGATCCAAAAAGAAGAGAGCTAACCTTTTCTAGGGTCCACTAATCAAATCCTACAAAAGGACTGTTAGCTTACTTGAACCACCTGCTCTTGAACTAGACCAGTTCTGTGGAAAAGGGGGTAAGATCCCATGATGTCGTCCAGGCTTGGGTCTTAGGCACTGTAATGGGTATCCCCCAACAGAACTGCAATGAATGTCTCTGGTGGGCCTTCCCCCAAAAGGAAAGGATCAGAGCAAACTAAAACAACAGATGTCCATAGACAAAGCAGGAGTGAAAACCAGGAAATGATTGAAAAAGTTTAGAATCACAATAACTTTACTCTGATCACTTAATATAGTTAAGAGTCAAATATGAATCCAAGTTTCACCTCTCTTTTCAGTATTGAAGAATAATGAAGACACTATGCTGCTTCCTACAGGCATGGTTATTCGGACAAGCAGTCAAGGTGTTCTGTAGCTCAGCTGCTTGTTTAAAGGTTCACCTAAAGTGAGAATTGCACACCAGTCCTTGTGGCAGAGTGTCACTGAGGTTTCTTTGTGTGGTATAGGTGTACTGCTTCTCACTGGGAAAAGGAAAGTAATGGGTTGTTCCTCCCCCCCCCCCCCCCCTTTCAGTAACTCCTATATACCTATTTAAGTGCTCCAACTTTTACTGAAAGAACTTTGATAAGATACTCTAAAATTATTTTATCGAACCATCAGTTTTTAATAATAGCTTTATTGGGAACTTCATTTGGAGAAATTCACATTCCATAAATTCACACTTAAAGCATACAATTCAGTTTTGCTTCTTTTTGTATAGTCACAAGTTTGTGCAACTATCACCACTATCTAAATCCAGAACATTCTCAAGGGAAGCCCCATACCCATTAGCAGTTACTCCCCGCCATCCCTCCTTTCCCCCCAGTTCCCAGCAACCATTAATACACTTTCTGTGTCTATAGATTTGCACATTCTGGACATGTCATAAAAATGGGATTATATGTGGTCTTTTGTGACTGGCTTCTTTTACTTACTGTGTTTTCAAGGTTCATCCATATGTAGGATCTGTCCATTCCTTTTTAATGCTGATTACTAATTCCATAGTATAGATAAACCATGTTTTATGTAACCATTCATTAGTTGAGGGACTTTGAATTATTTGCACTTTTGGGCTATTAAGAATAATTCTATGAACATTTGTGAACAAGTTTTGCAAAGATACGTTTCATTTCTCCAGGGTTATACCTAACAGTGGCATAACAATTCCCAAGTTTAACATTTTGATGAATTGCCTAACTTTTCTGCAGCGACTACACTATTTTACATTCCCACCAGCAACAAGAGGATTTCAATTGGTCCACATCAGCAACAGTTGTTTTTCATCTATTTGATTATAAACATTCTACTAGGTGTGACCTGGTATCCGATTGGGATTTTGATTGGCACTTCCCTAATGGCTACTGAAGCTGAGCATATTTTCATGTGCTTACTGGTTTTCTGTGTATCTTCGGAGAAATGTCTGGTCAAGTCCTTTGTCCATTTTTCAAATGAGTTACTTGTCTTTTTATTATTGTGTTATAAGAAGTCTTTATATATAGTGTATACAAGTTCCTTAAAGACAAATGATTGGCAATGTTCTCTCCCAAAGGTGATCTGTCTTCCCTCTCTTAATGTTGTCTTTTGAAGCACAATTATTTTGATGAATTCCAGTTTATCTCTTTTTCCTTCTGGTGTATCTAAGAAAACCACTGCCTAATCCAAACTTACAAAAATTTATTCCTGTTTTCATCAAAAAGCTTTATAGTTTTAACTTACATATAGGTCTGTGATCCACTTTGAAATTTCTGATACCTTTATCAGTAACTATATATTTTAAATTTTATTTGTGGTAAAATATACATAATGTAAAGCATACACTCTTAAGCATTTTTAAGTATATAGTTCAGTTATGTTAAGTACGTTACCTTGTTACACAGCCAGTCTCGAGCTCATTCACCTTGCAGAACTGAAACTGTACAGCCATTAAACAACTCCCCATTACCCAACCCCTGGCAATACTGATGTTAAGCATCATTTCATTTATTTGTTGGCCTTTGTAAACCTTCTTTGGAGAAACGGCTATTCAAGTTCTTTGCCCCTTATAAAATAGGGCTTTCTGTTGTGGGGTTCTAGGAGTTCTGTGTATATCTTAGATATTAACCCCTTAGCAGAGATGATCTGCAGGTATTTTCTCTCATTTGTTTTCACTCTGTTGATTGTGTTCACCATGTTGATGCAGTTTTAAATTCTGATGTAGTCCAGTGTATCTGTTTCTATTTTTGTTGCCTGTCCTTTTGGTGCCATATCCAACAAATCATTCCCCAATCCAGTGAAGTTCTTCCCCTAAATTTTCTTCTGGGAATTGTATAGTTTTAGTTCTTACTTTTAAATCTTTGATCATGTTTGAGTTGATTTTGTATATGGGGCAAGGGAAGGGTCCAATTTCATTCTTTTGCATGGGGATATCCAGTTTTCCGAACACCATTTGTTGAAAAGACTGCCTTTTGCTCATTGGTCTTCGCATCCTTGTTGAAAATCATGTGACCACATATGCTAGGGTTTTCTTCTTTTCCATTGCTCTATATGTCTGTCTTTATGTTCGTGCCACCCTGTTTTGATTACTGTAGCTTTGTAATAAGTTGGAAATCAGGAAGTATGCAACCTCCAACTTTTTTTTTTTTTTTTTTTTATGGTTTTCACTATTCTGGGCCCCTTGAGATTCCAGATGGATTTTTAAGATGTATTTCTGTAACTCTGCAAAAGACACCAGTGGAATTTTGATAGGGAGCACACTGAATCTGTACAAGACTTTGAATAGTATTGGCATCTTAACAATACAAAATCTTCCAATCCATTCACATGGACGTCTTTCCAATTTATTGGTGTTTTCTTTCTGCAACATTTTGTAATTTTTTCACCTCCTTGATTGGGTTAATTCCAAGTATCTTTTCCTTTTTTGTATTATTGTAAATGGAGTTGTATTCTTAATTCTCTTTTTCGATTGCTTATTGAACAATGGTAGGTTAATATTTATCATTAAATATAACAGACATATAGAAAAGTGCACAGAGTGTATACTGTTAACAAATATCTATGGAGTAAATTATCATGTCACTACCATCCAGATCAAGAGAGGACATTGTGTGAACCTGCTGTAATACTGGGCTTTCCTCAAAGACCCCGCTGCTTACGCTGGAAAGAAAAATCACTGTCCTGTGTTTGCCACACTCTGCTGCTCTTAAGTTTGCTTCCTCCTTTGAGCCTGTCAGATTTGGCTCCTTGTCATTGTTTAGAAGGATGGATTATATAGGGAGACAAGTACAACGTGGTCTAGTGGTGAAAGAGGAAAAATTTCAATTGAATACCCCTCCCCAAAAACCAGTTATTTATCTTTTCATTCAGTAAAAATTTTTGAGTGACAGGCATTACATGTGCCACTGTGAACACAAAATAACACGCTGAAGTAGAAACATATAAAAGTACAATATAACAGTTCCACTCACAATGGAATGAGGAATTTTTTTTTTTTTTTTTTTTTTTTAAGAGACCAACTCATTCTGTGGAGAGAAATCACCACAGATGGCAGGACTGAGATGGGTCTTAAAGGAGCAATGAGAAGGCTGAGGGTTGGTGGTCTGGATCTGAGGTAACAGAACATAGACCATGGCTGTGAGTAGGAGGTGAAATTATGAGTTAGGTTGAAGCGGTAATGAAGAGATACAGATCTTAGTAGCTCATGGGATGGGGAAGGGAGGGGAGATGACCACCACTGGGTGGAAGGTGGGGTCATTTATCGGAGGATGGCTCAGCCAGCTTGGAGAGAAAGCATGACTTTGCTGTCACTATGCTGTGAGACCCCAAAGTAGACACTCAAGTAGAATGACTAGGAGATGGCCAGATGTGCAGATGGATATGGACCTAAGAGAGTCTGGGGTGGACCTAGAAACTTGGGAGTCATTAGCAAATAAGTGGCAATTTACTCCATAGGAATGATTAAGACTGTTCAGGAAGAGCATTTGAAATGAGACAGAGGAAAGTTACAGACAGAACCCTGGGGAACACCATAATGTTAGTGGTGGGTGGAGGACAACCAGCAGACAGAGTGAGGCCAGGGAAGCCAAGGGAGGGGTGAGCGGCAAGGGGAAAGTAGTGAAGTGCTATCTTTCTAAAGTCATCTCTCTGATATCGATATTGTCTTCCTACATGTGGAATCATAAGCAATGTTTCCTATCCCCTCTAATCTGTCCCAGCTTTTTTGGTCATTAAATTATACAACAGAGAGTGAAAATACCACAGAGGTCTGCATTTGAATTCAGACGTGCCTGGACTGGCCAGAAAGGCCCACCGGGAGCCTAATACAGGAAGGAATCATCACAAGGATAGCACTGAGGCATGAAAGGGGTCTGAGGGAGGATCTGAAATGTGGATATTCTAATCCTATGATCTCAGGAATCTGCCATAGCTTGGGGAGTAAGAGCTGTAATAAAAATAAGACAAAGTTACTTCCCACTTGCCAGATCTTAGCAATAGGGAGGCTTTCTTCACAAGGTGGCAGAGGCTAGTGTGGTCCCTCATTGAGCACACTGCACCACATCCACTTCATGGACAAGGAACTGGGTGCTTTGTCCCCCTCAGTGGGGAAGCCAGGACCTGATTTCAGGACAAGCACCAAAACGAAAAAGACAAGCATATTTAATTACATAAGAGCTTTCTACTCCCTACTATAAACAAAACCAAAGACAAGTGATGAGTTCTGAAAAACCACAACTTAACAACAGAGGAGTTAATATATATTAGAAACAGTGCATGTGAAATGGACCAACACTCCAATGAAGCCACAAAAGTAGAAAAATCAGTAAAAGTTTAAAAGATGTTCAATTTTCACAGTCATCAAAGAAACGAAAATTGAGAATAAAGGGGGAAAGGCACCTGTTAATAGGTAGTAGCTTAATTTTCTGGGAGCACTTTGGTAACACTAAAAATTCAAAAATATTTAAAAATTTAAATTATCTTTTAATTGTAAATATCTGCTGCCAGGAATTCATCTAAGGGCAATCACTGGGCACACGGGCAGAGGAAAAGGTACTAAGGTACAAGATGCAGTCCTGGTTATAACGAACAATCAAACCATTAATGGAACTACTGTTTTATAGCAAATCACACAACAGATGACCAGGCAACCCAGAGAAGACATGATCCGTATTTATGGATGTGGGAAGGGAAAAACAGCTAACACTTGTGAACACTTAATGCCAAAGCACCTCACAACCGCCTTACAAAGAATGTACCAGTATTGTGTCCATGTTTCACACACGAGCAAACAGAGGCTCTGAGAGGGCAAGCAACAAGTTCAGGGTCACCAGCCAATGAGTGACAGAACAGGATTGGGAGCTACTTCTTCCTGCAGCTGAAGTCCAGGCTCTTAGTCCCACCCCCTACTACCCCTCTGCTTCAAAGTAAGAGAAAACAAGATTATAAAACAGAAGTGTGTCACGGTCTGGCGCTTATAGACACACAAGTGCTCGATGCAATTCCTATTAATGATGTGGCCATAAGACTAGTCCTTCTCCTAACTGTAATGGAATGAATCAGTCAACACCCAGTTTAATGTTCTTGTCAGTTATTTATTATTTGTCGTTCTAAAGACTAGCACATTTACAGCATACATGGCTTAGAATGAGCTAAGAATATATAAAACAGTAACTATATGTTTATATATATTAATACTGCCCACCCAAAACAAATAAATAAAAGTACTTTAAAGCACTGAGCTTGGCAAATACAACCGTGAAGGGACAAAACTGTATTATACAATATTTGTACATTTTTCAAGGAAACCAAAGGCAACTGTGCTGCAGGTGCTTAGAATCCACGTCACATCCCATGTTTTCAGTAGGTCTCAACGTTTCTTTTTAAATGAGGGACCTTCTCAGGAACACCAGGCGGAGTCTATTTGACGGTAACCTATGAAAAGGCTTCCCCAGTGCAGCTGAAGACTCAGAGCTCCCGTGCCCCCCACCCCAGGAACGCCAGCCGCCGTTATGGGGGGGTGGGGGGTAAGAGGTGCGGCGGTAGGGGGTGCCCTGGCTCCGTGAGTGCGGGGAGGGTGCGGCACCGCAGGGAGGCTGCCCCGCGCTCCCCGCTGCCTCCCGCGGCCGGGGGTAGTGCCCACATGGAATACAGAAAGGTTAGCAGCTTCTGCACCATTAGCCACGTCTTAGAGTTTTACGGCGATCCTTAACATGAAGCCAAAGTCGGAAAATAATTCACGTGAAGGTGCCACATGCAAAACTGCGAACAGACGACTCAACGTTTGCTATATTCCCTTTTGATAAATGCGGGTACTTAATGCTCTTCAGACCAAAAAAAAAAAAAAAAAAAAAAAAAAAAACCAAAAGTCTGGAAACAATATGCGTAACATTTAATTTAAAAAGACAAGGGAATTCTTTAAAGATAATGATGCTAAAATGAGAAAAGATGGAACTAGGTAGGTACTAGAGAAATTACAACTTAAATGAAACGGGGGAGGGGTGAGAGGCGAAATCAGCCATCCTGGAAACTGTCTTTGAACCTGGACCGTACAGCAGGAGAATGTGACTCCAGATGCCGCCAGCTCTACGGCGGGTTTGGGGGACAGGAGTGTCTTTGCCTGCACTCTCCACAGTGAGCCAGCTGTGGGACAGGCATGAGCAGCTGCCATCGCTCCCTGGGGCATCCTCCGCATCTGCTCACACCCAACCAGGCACCAGGAGAAGCAAGCTCTGTCTGCGCAGAAAGGGTCTGGAAGGTCTTTCATCCAGTTCCACCCTCACCTGTGCGCCTACCCCTCTGGGTCTCTGCCAGTGTGTGGCCGTGCCTGGGCCTCAGCAGCTCAAGTATGTCACACGTTTCCAAAGGCCTCGTCTAAAGGAGCCCACGAGTAACACCTCAAATTTTAGACCTAGGAATTTCTCACGGCGTTCACAAATCATTAGGATCAGCATCATGGATATGTTCCACATAGATTTCTTTTACAACCTTTTAAATAACATGTAAACATAATAATCATGATAAATAGAACTGATAGATGTATATAAACTAAGGAAAACAATCTCTGCTATGTGCAGATAAGACTCATCATCATCTTATAATAGATGACTGGACATAATTTTCTATGAAATTCCTAAGTTTTATGGCCCATTTATCCCTTTCAAAATCTCACTGTAGGAGATAAATTCAACTTTCTCAATTAGTCACCTTATATAATAAAATGTGAAGAGGACAGTAACAGGTGCTGCAAACCTAAGAGAAACTTTCATCAGACAGTCCAACATGATTGCACCATCTTCTAGAAGACGATAAACTGGGAAACCCAGGAAAGGACATCTGTTCTGAAAATATTTAGGTTTCCAGCACCTACACACATAAACCCCCACACTGTTGTCTGAGAGGTAGCAGACACGTCACGTGTGGAGTCCTGGAGTGACAGAACTCAACACCCAGGGGAGGAGGAGAGGAGTGCCCCGGAGGCAGGACCAGCCACGGAGCTGAAGAGCACAGGACAGCTGGCTTCACATTCTCCAGCACACACCCTGTTCCACGATGCGTCAGCGGGCAGAGGGGGGCCCCACTGTGTGGGCTGCTGCGCAGGTAGCACCTTCCAGTGAAGTCTTATCTTGGGCTGATTTAGCAACCTTTACCTCAACTTCTGCTTTCACCTGCGCTGTCACAGGACAACTCGTCGGAACCACTTGCTCTCACTGCACGAGCTAAAGCTAGCTTCTTTCCCCAAAACTTGAATTAACATTTAACATCTGCTGGTCTGGCCAGGATCCAATAATTTAATATATTACTTACTGTTTTACATTCAGAGTTTTTTAAAAGTAGACTGTAATTTCAATGCTCAATTTCGAGTTACTCGGTAGAAAAATACGTTAGGTGTGCAGCTGCCTAAGTGGGCATTTAAAAAAGTCTTTTAGCATTTCAGACATATCTAGCTTGATTCATACAGGTAACTATCGATGACATCTGTGTGGTTATGGCTGAGGCTATTTAAATGGGCAGTCGCTACGATCCACACTATTGAGCCAAACATTACCTCCTACTGATTCCAGTGGAAAACATGCTCCATAGACTTTTTAGTGAAATTTTTTTTAAAAACACAAAAATAAAAACCAATCCTTCAGGTCTTCTTGAAGAATTCATATATGACACTAGAGGGTACCCACATTTAGTATGTAACAGCTAATTAGAGGAACCGTGTGTTCATGTTTCAACTTTTCCGTAAGTCCCTTCGGGAGGCCTGTAATGCTTGGGGAAAGCCTTCAGCTGCAGGGAATTAAATGCATATTTGCGACTTCCAACATTCTTCATTGTATTTTCTCTTCGACAACCCTCACTGGGGAAAAAAACAAGCACAAGAAATGACAGCAGTAAAAAAGGAAAAAGAAAAGACTTAAACTAAGATGAAATGAATTATTTTCATAGCATTAAAAAAAATGGGATTAATTCAAATGGGTGCTGAACTCATTTACAACAATATGCACGCAAGATGGCAGGCTTCTGAACGAGGAAGGCAACTAAGAAGCACAGACATGGACACATGCTGGATGGGATTGCAAGTCTGCATTTTCAGAGGCAGCGCTGTATCTAAGTAGAAGCAAACTTCTGTTTTTTAAGTGAATGGTTTTCATGTATGTCATGTCTAGTAGTCTGAGGATTCTATCATAACTAGTGGTTCAAAGGTTCTGTTACATTTCCAATTAAATGGAATAAGAAATGGTGCTACTCTTACCAAAGCTTTTCAAGAGCTGCATTTTTCTATATTAGCAATGGCTATTAATCACCTCAAATTCAAAATGCTCATTTTCCTTGCAGAATTCAGTACGTAGCAAAGCCATCTGGCTGAGAAGCCTGCGCTAACATGCCGTCCCCACTGAGGAGACAGCTGTCCTGGGTGCAAAGCAATCAGTGAGCCCATGCAATGGTGGCACGCTGGGTCTGCACAGCCATCAAGGCTAGAAGGGTCATGAAGAAGTGATCCCACTGAGATCTCCCCATGGCAGCCTTCTCTGGGTGGGCTGTCCTTACTGTGGTCACCTCTCACAGGCATGCCACTAAGCCAGTGAGAGCCCACAGGTGCCCTTCCCTAGAGAGCCTGCTCCCAGCATCATCCCCAGCTGTACTGGTAGGAGGGTTGTCATGGCAACCCAGTGGACACAGCAAATGCTGAAGAGGAGGATGTGCCATCAGGCACGCCTCACATTCCCTCATATTCCCGAGTGAGAGCATCAGGGGAGTTCTCTGGGAACTGTTCTGTTGTAGATATCAAATTCACAGGCAAAAGCGGTTCTAAATATAAACGACTTCCTGTAAGCACAGGAGAACTTTACATTTTTATATTATTCTTTGACTAGCAATTAAATCGACTAGTTATTAAATTTAGTACAAAAATCCCCATTATGAGATGTAAAATTTGGAGTTACCAAGAAAGAGTGATTTAAAAAAAATATTTCAAATCGTATGAAGACCATTATGTCATGCATTTTAAAAAAATATCAGTGGCAATTGCTCAAGCCTTTTAAAGTGAAAATGACAGTCTCATTATCAAGAACATGTAAAATATTTTTGGTAAGAGTAATTTTATTCAAAAGATAAGCTCAGATATTTTAGAAAAGTAACCACCTGCTTGTTATTAAGTAATTTAGTAACTTAGCTATGCTTTCTTGTCACCAGAGCCTCAAGCCCTCAGTGAGACCTGTGTCATCTGAGCTGAACGCCTAGGCCATATGAGCAGGACGCACCTAGAGTAAAGAACAACCATGTCTGTCTAACATCCAGCAAGCAGATAAAAATATAATTCCATTTAAAGCAGAAGCTATAGGTTCCTATGCACAGTTAGTCTTATTTCATCTTTGGAAGCTCTCACATTACCAAACTGTTTCAGATATGGCTGCTCTATTTATATAGGAATGGACACATTTTTCAAGGACCACCTATCACTAGTAAATGCCAAACTGCTTTGAGGAGCAAAGAAGAAGAATTTGTCCACTTCGACATTATCTTTTATTTACATATGTTAAAGAAGCTATTGGTTTAACTGGCTGAACATACGATACATAGATTTGTAATTAAGGTTACCCTCACAATGCAATTTAATTTTTAAAAGCAAATCAGATTCACTTTCCCTCAAATGTTCTGAATTTACAAAATCTGACGGCAGAGGCTGACGACATGCCGACACTGTCCCAACTTGCTTGCACAAGCCTGGGTACTAGCACATGAGACTGACATGTGCAGAGGGGAGAGGTGTGCCGTGCTAACTGGCCTTTCCTGCCGCAGGGGCCAGCCTTCTGTCCCTAAGGTAGAACACTTTCACCCATCACATCGGCAGCACCGTTCTTAGGGGCCAACAGCAGACACTGAAAAGGTCTTGGATAGATTTTAGAAAGAGGGATTTTACTATTTCAAAGCTCCACCATTGTTTTTTCTTCCCTAAGTAAATTCTTTCTTTTCAAGGTATCCATTTTTTGAATGAGAAATTGGAACAGAAACCCAGATGACAACTAATTTGGGGGACTCCTCTGGTTCTCCCCGTCAGGTGTGGATCTTCCACTTTAGAACTCTTCTAGATGCACTGGGGTCTAGTGATCCTGAGTACCTAGGGTTGGTGGCCAATGACAATGTCCTGCCCGGGGCCAGTATCACCTCAGAAGCAGGCCGAACACCATAACCATATACCAGACTCCCCTCTTGTGAATCATCTTCCCATGTTTGTTTCATCCAGTCTATTTTTCACTGAAGCAGAAAAGATTTTCAGATCTATATTTAGTCTGATTTCCTAAGCAGAGAGCCTCAGTGATGCTAAAACTCAGCACAAAGGGCGAGCACAATGAGTCTTTTTCCTCAGAGTTCTGAAGAAAGATGGCAACAATAATTCAGAGCCTAGGCTGATCTCCTGGTGTTCTTTCTTGTGCTAGCCTTCATGACAGGAGACAGCTAGAATGTATGGCCTTTTGGCTCAGCCCCTGAAGAGAAAAACAAAGAACCTTATCTTCTCTCCTTTCCAATTTATTTCTGTCAACCTGGCAGCCAAATCTACACAGGGCAGGAAGGTCTGGCTGGCACCACAGCAGCGAGGAACAGGCCGAGAAGGGCCTCTCTAGCTGGCTATGGCCTCCCTTTGCTGGGTGCGGGGATCCTGGGAGGAGTCTCTGGGGAGAGGCAGGGGAGCACCCAAAGGCCCAGGGAGCGGAGGGGGCGCTATCTGTAGTCAGAAGGGCCTCCCTCGTGGGTGCATAGTCTCTGCCAGGCCTGGAGATGGGCACAGGCCAGGCCATGTCACTGCCGTGAGGCATCAGGAGCACCTGAACCAGAGCAGGGACTGGGAAGATGTGGAACTGGAGCTGAAAGGGCCTGTGGACTCTACTTTCTCTCTTTCAAATCTTGGAGTGCTGACGCACACACTTTAATTTGAAGGAGGCAGGAGGTGAACATACCTCTCAAAGAATCACGGATCAGTGACTAGTGTTGTGTTGCTACAACTTAACACCACTTGTCACTTGGCATCCGGTGAGACTCCCCAGTGAGAAGTGTCAGGAATTATGCCCCAGTAAGGCCACCTCAGTTGTTCTGGAAAAGACAGAGTGGCCACATGGCACTCGTGAGAAGATTGGCTTCCCCCTATAGGTAGGAAGGCCCTGCAGTGCTTGGGGGGTCTAGGAAAGAAGGGCCTCCCCGGGGTGTGAGAAGGACAGTCTCAGGATTTAAAGCCTGAGTCTAGTATTTATCATCCGTCGCCAACCGCATCTACCATTCCTAGAACACAGACTCAGAACCGATGCCAAACCAGAGAAGTCCCAGAGTAAGTTCTGGACATCCTGGGAGAGGGAAGTGAGGGGGCAGATTTTGTGGTGGACTGGGTTTGTGTGTATGCATGGGTGTAAAGTTTCTGGAAAAGACAGCTTCTTTAAATTCACTCTAATTTTTCTAGACTGGTAAAAAGAAATCCACTTTCATATAGTCCAGTGTATGGGGAACCGGCTGACAAGTGAAAACAGAATATGGCATAGTCTGAACTAGAAAACAGAGAAGCCACGGAGCAGTTCTTATACAGAATCCATGGAATTTCTCCCTAATTTATTCTGTTACCTTTACAGACGTTGAACGACTCCTCTGCCAAATGTGAAAGTTAAGGTTACGAACCACCTTGTTTCCTGGGCATTTCCATGTTACACAAAGAGTGCTAATAGCATAAACCTAAGCAACTCCTTCTCTCTCACATTCCCATCTACCCCAAGTGGCCAAAGGTTAGGCTTCTATTTTGGAACTTTTTTTTTTTTTTTAATTACCATTATTAACCACATTTGATTTTTTTAAAATGAAACCTACTGCTTCATGAAAAATAAATGTATTTAACTTTAACAGCCTTTTGTTCTTATCTGCACTAATTCCTGTAACCAGTCTAGTGATCCTTAAAGATTTCAAAGAGTAAGTTGAAAGTCACATGCAGTATGTTACTTTAATGTGCCTGACTGGGTACAACGGGCAACTCGGTCACAGCTTTGGGGTGTCTCAAACCGGAAATTATAAACACAAGCAAGGAATGTTACGATTCTGCAAAGTGTTTGCTACTGTAAGTTCAGGGACTATGCTTTGAAATGAAAGCAGAAAGTACACGTCCTATTGAATAGGTGGATCTAGATAGGTCGGTTATAAAGCGTCTATCATTTTTGTTTCTCTTCAGAAGGAAAGGAAAGGTTAGCGGTACATTAAAGAATAGTATCAAATATACAAATTCTCTTCAGACAGAGGCCCTTCTCTCAGAAACAGGGCACAGGAAATATACAGGTAATAAACAGTTTTACATCAGAAGGTGAGAGATTTGGTACAAGTTAACTCCAGGCCGGCTAAACAGTGCAGTGACAGGGCACTGTAAGGACGTGTTACAAGCACTGAAAACTCGATGGCATTTAAACTCACGAGTCCTCTCGGTGAGATAATTTGGCAGGTATTTACAGTTCAGAACAACAAAACGTCAAACTGTAAGGCATGAAATATTTCTCGGCAGACCACGCTCTGACACATTCCTTCTGTCCAGTCAGGTACACAGGTGGCTGGACATACTCTGGCACTTTTGTTTTTCTTGTGACTTAGTACTGCTTTTCGCAATGGTACTCATTTGCAACGCAATTTGGTCACCAGGTATGCTATGCTGAGGAAGAGCCACACAATCAGTAAATTGGGGCTCAGGGCTAACAAAGGGATGGAACAAAGGAGGCTGGGGTCTAGTCTTAAGTCTCGGATGGGCACCAGGCCGCTCAAGTTCTTCTGGGTGACTACCTCCCGTGTTCCAATGCTGTGAAAAGGAAAAAGTTTGGGAGAAAGGAAAAGAAAAAGGCAAAGGAAATAAAGGGGGGGGGGAGGACACATGCAATGGATTGTATCAAAAGTATGGAAAAAAGAGGAAAACCAAACAGTAAGAGTTAAAACAAACAAAAAAAAAATGGGATGGAGCCACAAGAGAAAGAAAAGATGATGTGCAGAAAAGGGTGTGGAAGGGGTACCAAAACAAAACCAGCACAGTCACAAGAAGAAAGGAGAGAAAGAGAAGTGAAAATAAGAAAAAATACTGTTGTCTACCGAAAACAAACACATGTAGGTTGACTAAATGGTTTTCCATGTTCGCGCTCTCTCGGCTGGCCAAGCACAACTCCATGCTGCCCTGCCATGCTCTCACATGCTGCCAAGACATGGGTTTCAAGAAGCAAAAGCTGAACATGAAGAACCATTGGGAGGGGTGGTTTGACCTTCTCACAGATGCCTGAGCGGGGGTGGGGGGTGGGGGAGTGGGGAGGTGTGAACGACTTTGCCAAAGCTGCCTCTTGATGAACCATTCAAACAACGACCATTTACCTCAAGTACCAGTCTGAGCCCTCCCCAGGCTCGCCCTGGCGGTTAGGCTGAGCAGTGGCTGAGCATGAGCGGCCCGTGTCCCCGAAAGTTCAAGTCACTGTTCTACAGGCTGATCCCCAACCACAGAAGCCAACCAAGCTCACATCAGAAATCTGAGCGTTTCCCCCTTTTGGTGCCCCAGAAAAATATACACTGAGGTGCAATATATGTATACATATATACATATATATAAAATATATACTCTGGAGCCATAGCCTCTACGAACGTCCACCAAAGTGGTGACACTGCCACAGACGCAGCAGGGATGCCAGGACGCCGCATGTGACCTCTGAGGGTCCACCCAGAGAGGAGTGGCTTGAGGTCCTTGCTCAAGCAGACTTCTCCTGTGCTTTCCCAGAGGAGCTCGGAAGCCCTGGAATGGCCCTGCCGTGATGTGCCGTTCAGACTGGGGACACTTTCCCAGCCAGGGCAGTCTCAGGGGGCAGAGGTGGTGTCACTGTGGCTACTTAGGAAGACCCACTCTGTGAGCGTTTCAGTCCCTGGGTCGGGGACAGAGAGGCAGCACGAGCGGTGAGCTGGCATTGGCTGTGATGGCTTGCAGGAGCCGGGTGTATGCATCCTTCCCCAGCTCCATGTTCTGTGACATCACACCGGTAGCTGGAAATAAGCCCCAGTGGGAGTATTTACGCGAACACTATAGATCAGGGCTGTTTTTGGCTGTGGTGGAGGCGGGGAGCTGGTTGTTAAGCACTTCCTGGCACAGCCCTGGCCACTGCTCATCCTGGGCCTCCGGGAGAAACAAGGCCAGAGTGTCAGCTTTGCCCCTACCCCACCCCCTCCCCCCCTGCACCCTTGCCTGCATGCTCTACTCTTCCATCTGGTAAGACGCAAGCGAGAAAGCAAGAGAACCAAAATGCATTCTTCCGCTCAAGGCATGGCCCAGTATTTTCTGCTGCCGCCTTAGGGCTCCCGGCTGAGCCACAGGTCCTGGCCACGCTACAGCCAGAAATCCTGGCTAGTGACCCAGCCACCTCAGGCTTGCTGTCTATAGACAAATGCATGTCTCCCCCCCACAGGGAAGAGTTCGGAAAATCACCTTAAAACAACCACATGCGTGACAGCCTGAACTGCAACGCGGTCAGGCTCAAAGGCGGCAGCGAGCACAGAGCCCCGGCTGCTGGAACTACTGGGTTCCGGGAGCAGGTGCAGGGGGCCGTGATCGAGCTTGGTTCTTGTGTCGTAATATCCGACATGATTAGTTAAATAAGATTACATGTTTATTGCAGAAATTTTAGAAAAATCAGAAAAACAAACAGGACACTTTAAAAAGACTTCCATTAAATGGAGATGGAGGGGGGAGGTTTAGAGAGGCCGAGGGAGGCCCAGGGAGGAAGGTCGTGCCCTAGGCAAGACTGTGGGGTCCTCACCTGTGACCCAGGAAAGCAACACTGACTTTACAGACTTGGAAGCGCACCGATGAGTGACAGGCACGACAGTACCCGGAGGGTGGACAAGCAGGCACTTGGGACAGGGGGTGAGAGTGTGATGATTTGTATTAGAAACCCTACAAAGGCCAGGAGCATACACAGGGACACCCCACCCCCTGTCTGAGGTGCAGAAAACCACCTTCAGCTTAGACAGTCAACGGCAGCAAACTGAATCACTACGGTGTGCTCAAAATCATAAGGTCTCTACTTATTAACCTGAAAAAATGCTCCCAAGAAAGCTAAGTGAAAAAAGTAGGCTCAAACAACAGGCATAACTGCACACAGAGCTGCGTCTGTTCACGCACGGGTGTGCTGTGTGAGTGATTCAGGGCCTGGCAATCTGGCATGTGTGTTAACTGCACTCACGCCCATGTGCTTGTATGTACGTATCTACGGCTGAAAGAGGAGGCATCAACACGAGCACGGCTGCTTGTCAACAGAAGGAAGATGGAGGATTCTGAGGTGGGGGTATGAGAAAAAATGGTATAGGGGCTTATTCATATTTTAAAATTTTGCTATAAGGAGTATCAGTTTCTTAGGTGAGCAAGTGTGGAGTGTGTTGAAAGCCACAGCAGCTAATCTGTGCATGTGTGGGTACTGCCCACACAGCCCTGAGACAGGCCACAGGCCGGTAGATGCCGCTGCCCCGGTGTCTTTCTAAGGAGCCCTGTTCTCCCAGGTCTCCTGAGACCTCTGTGCTCGGATGCAGGCAGAATGAATTGTTTGTCTCAATCGCATTAGTTCCAGAAGCCAGGACGGGACAACTGTCTACACATGGACTGTACACCTGACTCAGGGCCTGGTCTGAGTGTACCTTATCCTAATCTTCGCTCCAACAACCACAGGTATCTCCGCCTCCTTCTACTTTTCGTGTTTCTTCTCTAACGGAGGCCTGCGTCTCACCAAGGTGGCCCCTCGTAGCACCTCGCAGCTCACAGGGTACAGACGTGCATGCCTGGAAGCCCAGGCCCTGCCTCCCTCATGGCATCAGGGACACTGAGCCTGAAGGACAGGCTGTGAGGACAGGTTGACTAAGGATGCCTGGGCAGGTGTCTAGAGAGTCTCCATTGCCTCCCTGAGGCCCAGCCCAGGGAGGGTGGAGAACTCTCCATCCGTGCGTGAATCAAAGCCCCAGGGTCACAGATAGGGGTTTGGATGAATGTGGAAAAGACAGAACAGGGACAACATACTTCCATTCCTACAAAATGCTATTATCAAGAGGCAGGAGCTCAGGCATCACTTTTGTGGGTCATTGTGAGAAGGTCAAACGGCAGAAACATACAGAAAGGATAAGAGAATCAAACGCTTTAAAGAATTTGGTGAGAGGACAAATGATACAGAACATTCAGTAGGAGTGACCGTCGGAAACGAGACTTTGACAGCATTGGTGGCTACATTGAAGGAGACGGGAAAACCAGGTTTCTTATCCTTTCTTTTGGTATGTGAGGTAAGCTGCTCCCCAGCAACGCTTGAAACAAGGCATCGGTCAACAGTAGACAGTTTTTAGTCCCGGGTTTCATTCTGCAAACACGCCTGCTGCCTCAGAATCAGAACATCATTAGGGTGAGGTCGCCACGGCACACGGACAGGTGGGGGGCTGCTGCTGTTACTATAAGACACTCATTTGACACTTTGCTAAGAAAAGCAAACTGTGTCGACGGCTAGAGAAGAAGCGGAGCAAACCGGTGCAACCTGCAGATGCGCTTTCTTCGCTCAAGTTTGCGAGGAGCTAATGCGCATGTTGGAAACAGCAGGTGCCTGCTGAGGAAGGCCTGGCCCTCGCTCCCACTGGCAGCAAGGAAGGGGGCTGAGGGCCAGCCTCATGCCCAAGGACTCGCAGGCGGCCACACTGGATTTCCCTGGGCCACGCCCTGACTCCTAAGCTTGCCCTGAGGGCACCTGCTTTCAGAGCAGCCCTGCTCATTAGAGACTGCTGGCTCTCCTGTCCCCCAGACTTAAAAGAGAACACGGTCTCAATTTGAGACCGCCGACAGTTTGACTTGGCAGACGTCAGAGAATTTTCCAAAGTCAAACCACAGCGTGCCGCTGGGAGTCAAGGGGCCCAGGGCCGGGGGCGCCCAGCGGGACCGGCTCATCTGCAGTTTACACGGAGCCCGGGGCAGGCGGGATGGGCGGCCTGGGCAGCGGGACTCACCTGCGCATGCACTCCAGGGCCTGGGTGAACACCTGTGGGGCCATGCCGTGCTCATGCTGCAGGATCAGGCACTGCTCCAGCGTCACTGACATGGCCGTGCGGTCCTTGGCGCTCTTGCAGCTGGTGAACCGGACCCCGTTAAGGCGGCGGCAGACCTGCAACAGGAACGCAGGCTGTGCTTGGAGGGACAGATGCCACAGAATGGAAAGATGCGTTGCACGGGACACGGGCTCTGGACAGTCAGTGGTGGCACGTGGCCAGGCGAACTCCCAGAGCCAGCGTTCCCATCACTTCTGCTCCCTGACTTCACGTCCGGCCAGAACCAGCATCAGAAATGAGGTCACTGCCTGTGGGACCCCCTCTGTCCCCAGTGACTTTGTCCCCCTCCCTCATGTGACTCCCCCCAGAGACTGTTCCTTCCAGGCCTAGCCTCCCCCTTCTTTTTTGGGGCATCACCATCTGTGCGCTGACTGTACCAGCTGCCCTCTTCCAGACCGTGCCCAGGCCATCTCATCACGGTCAGACCTATGCTGCAGGCCCTGGGCAGAGGAGGGCAGCAAAGCCCAGCTATGGAGGTCAGAGCAGCTCCCAGCATGCCCCATCCCTGGCCGAGTCTCCAGGCCTTTCTGGAAGGCGTAGCACAGACCTGCTGTCTCTGCTCTCCTCTGCATCTGCACAGATGGGAATACCTCAGAAGAGCTTCCCCTCAGCCACCTCTTGATGGTCAGGCCCCACAGGCCCTCTACCATCCTCTACCTCACTCAGGGCTGGGCAGGGGTCAGTGCACTCTCCCCTTCACAAGTGGGGAGCTCAGAGTGTGGCGGCCTCCAGGCTGAGGAAAAGCCACGCAGGGCACCTTCTGTCCCCACAGGAAGGACATTTGGGGCATTTTCTTTGTACCACTAGATATAATTCTAGGTACACAGTCTCCAAGAGGAGAAAGCCCTAAAATAAAAGATTTTTAAGTTTACAGCAGCTTCATTTGGCAGTCCAACCAGATAGGAGTTGAAGTGAGGCTACTCATGATCTTCATTTATCCCATTCTGTATAAACATTCATATTTTTTAATAAGGCGATATTAATGAGTTTGGTTCCAGAGCGCTGCCCGGGACTCCCCTGGGGATCGTCACTCGTATGTGGGTATCACATCAAAGAGGTGATGTGCACAGTGTTACACATATGTGCACCAACTGTATACCAAATCACCTTTCTAAAATATGGAAATCTGTGAGTTCCAAAACATCTACCCACAGGGCTTCAGATGAGGGATTATGGACCTGGACCAGGTACCACACCTTGAGAACAATACTGGTATTTTGTGAAAAATCAAAACTAGATGACAGTGAGCTCCAGTAGCCTGTCGCACTCCAAAGAAATATCTGATCCACTGCAGTGCCCTGGAGGTGGTCCCACGCCTGCTTCCCAGGCCAGCAAAGCCAAGAACATGCAGCCACTGCCAGGAATACCACTAGATAGGTAGAGGGCACAGTACAGTCCTAAGCACGATGTCTAGAGAAAGATGAAAGAGAAAAGGCCCAAACAAGTTCAGCCAAGACCATCAGAAGAAGACAGGCTTCTTTTGAGAACAGACAAAAAAATTTTAAAAGGAAAGAAAAAAAAGAAAGACACTAAGCAAACCCCTAAGCTTGGTGATGAGCGATACAATCCAAATGATGGGAGGCTGAATGTGCACCTGCTCACCGAATTCTCCAAGCAGCAGAGTTCATGACCCAGACACATGGCACAAACTAGAACCACAGATAGGTTCAAAGGACATCCACATGTACAGATGGTATATCCAGAACTAACATGAGACTCCAGAAGGCAGGCAGGGGTGACCAGAGGTGCATTCCTGCATGAGGGGGCCATCTGTGTGCCAGGCTCAGGCCTCCAGCCTCCAGGAGGCCAGGAGCCAGCTCTGGAGCTCTGGCCAGTCTCCCCATCCACGAAATGAGGGCCTAGACCTCACCAACGATATCCTAACTGTTTAGCCAGGAACCCATTCTTTATACACAGAAATGAAAAGAAGTAAATCCAGAAAAGGAGGGCAGCTCTGGTCAAACTGGGGTTGGGAGGCCTTGAGAGGTGCAAAGAGGGGGATGTTCAAAGACAGGGTTCCATGAAGACAGGCCCTCAAATACAGGGTCTCCGGAACAGCAGCCAAGCACCATGACCAGCTAGCTCACTGCTGCAGTGGAAGAGACATGAGGTGGAGAGGAACACCTTCTTGATGAGGAGAACAGGAAAGCTCTAGAATGAGTAGCCCAGGAAAGCCATGAGGGGGGGAGTGGGAAGACAGCCCTCCTAACGGCTTCTTAGGCTCTGTGAACTGGGGGGAACCAGGCGTGAATGGGCTGTGTGGTATGTCCGCCTCCTCCAGGGGCAGAGCGGACATCCATCCCTCCCCTGTGCTCAGGCCGGGCCAGGAGCTGGAA
The DNA here is from genome assembly GCF_002288905.1 of Enhydra lutris kenyoni. Taxonomy (NCBI): domain Eukaryota; kingdom Metazoa; phylum Chordata; class Mammalia; order Carnivora; family Mustelidae; genus Enhydra; species Enhydra lutris. The sequence goes on along the minus strand of NW_019154128.1, from coordinate 15,338,612 downwards.
TGCCATCTGGGGATCACTCGTGCTCCTGAGCCTATGTGTGCGAGTCCCCACACTGGACAGGTCACGGTGCTGCCATGGAGACTGGTTAAGGTCACCCCTCGACAGAGGTGAATGAATGGCTAGCTCTGGAACTCCACAAGAACATTTATGAGAAAATACTGGAAGTACTTGGGAAAAGAGGAGATTTGAGCTACAATGTAAAAAAAAAAAAAAAAAAAATACTGTGTAAAGAGACTGCAAGGGTCCCCATGGTCTATCTCTGAAGCTATTAAAAGATGCAGGGGTGCCTGGGTGGCTCAGTAGGTTAAAGCCTCTGCCTTCGGCTCAGGTCATGATCCCAGAGTCCTGGGATCGAGCTCCGTATCGGGCTCTCTGCTCAGCAGGGAGCCTGCTTCCTCCTCTCTCTCTGCCTGCCTCTCTGCCTCCTTGTGATCTCTGTCTGTCAAATAAATAAGTTAAAAAAAAAAAAAAAGATGCAGAAGGCAGTGCGTTGTAGCTGGTATCGATTGCCCAGGCTTCTAGAGGTGACAACTGTCATCAGCCTGCTTATTAAATGCCCCAGGGGATAGGGTCTGTGTCTAGCTCACTGGAATTCAGGCAGCCCTAAAGTAATGAACTCATAGGCACCTTTCAGTATCCTCCAGAGTTCTCGACATATTCCGTGACTTTCTTCTGTGTCCACAGGGAGAAATTTGCTCTCTCCACTACTGGCTGAGATTCCGATTTATTATCATAATTACGATTATTGGCAGCAAGTACCACAATCCCATTCTTTTCCTCAGTATAACGAGGGTACTACCTCAGCGGCTTGCCAGAGAATGTCGACGTTCTTATTCTTCCTGGCATGTACGTTCTGGCCCAGAAAACGCAGCAGCTCTGGCAGGCATGTCTGGCTCCGAGATCGAGGTAGGCCTGCAAGACAGGAGGAGTCTGTAAGAGCTGGCGGGGTACCCAGGCCCGCAGCCCACAGAGGTCGCTGTGGCACAGGCACCTGACCAAGCTGGAAGCTTTGGTGACTTATGCAAGAAGAGGGTGTGCTTAGGGACCGGTCCTGGCTACCCACACGGGAAACACTTAAATCACTTTCGTGGCCACTTCAGTCCCACCTGCCAAGGGCAAACTCATCTTCTTTCAGCTCTCCCAAGGGGTCGAAGCACATATAGACGGTCACAAGGGCGGGAGGAAGTTAGGAAGACCCATCTGGTCTTCAGAGCCTCCGCAGGCAGGAGGATGCTTAGGGCGATGGGTCTTGACTACAGAATGGGCTTGGCCACCCCTAGGGGTGGCAGTAGGGCCTCCTCCCGTGGACCTGAAGTGACCCATTCTCTCGGAGAGCCTCCCTCTGCCACCGCGACAGTCTCCAGCCCTTCAGGGACCCCATGAACTAGAAGATCAGTCTGATCACTTAACCTAAGAAACCTGGGATTTTCAAACCCCAGGATCATCAGAAAGAAAGAGAAAAATCTCCAGGTCATGTTTAAGAAAAGAAGCTATGGTGCCCAAATCCCCAAATTAAAACCGAACACAGGGAGTTCTGGGATCCAGCTGCACAGAGAGCTTCCAACACAAGCTCACCGTTGTGTACCCAGGATCTTATGCTAATTACTGCATGCACATGATATGAGTCTGGCACTGTGCTGATCAGGGGACTGGGCCAGAAACAGACGTGGAAAGGGGGGCTCTCCTCACGAGGGGCTCACTCTGTGAAAGAAGCTGTGGGAGCCTGGAGGAGGCCTGCGTGTCTCCTGGAGGAGATATGGCATGTTACTTCCCCAGATCGGCTGCAGCTTCTCCCTTGCTGCCCCTACAGCCCCAGTCAGTGCACACCTGCCCACTGATGAACCGAGCAGACTCTGGGGGTATCATTAGCTGCGCCCCATTTCTTCGGCCTCACAGAGCCCTGATTCTCCTCGGGCTGAAGGTGCAATGGGCTGCTGCTCCCCCGGCTTCCTAGGTTGTGATCCAGTGGTACTGGTCCAACCTGGAGAGGCCCACGCCTGGCCTGCTTTTGTCCTATGGGCCGCACCCTTCTGTGCCCTTTGTCACCAGCCAGATCTCCTGGTGTCTCACATCACTGGAAAGAGGCTGCCCTCCAAGACACTGAGCACAGAACTCCCACTTTCTGACCACATGTCTCACTATGCCCACTCATCTGTCCTCCACATGGCCTCTGTCCCTCCTCCCTGCTCCCCCTCGTGGTGCCCTGGCCAGGGGTCCAGCCCTGCAGAAGACTCTAAACCTCCAGTCTGAGCTTGGGCACTCCACTGTCCCTGACCCCTGCAGCACTTGGAAGGTGGGTGCTGGTGGCAGTCAGCCTGGGCTCCTTCCCTCGGGGACTCGCCCTCCTGCCTCTGTGTCCTCAAATGTCAAATGGTGTGAAACCAGGCCCACCACCCCCCCAAGGCTGCTGTGAGGATCACATTAGATAATCCAGGTCAAGTATGTAGACAGCTTAGCACATGCAAGGATTTGACAAATCTGTCACTTTCAACTATGCTCACTGCTAAAGCATGTGAGGACACCTCAATACCTGGGGAGTTCCCAAGAGCCCGGGTATTGGTGACCTGCAGCTGAAGTGTCAGGGAACCCTTTCACTTATGGCTTTCAACCCTCGCCACCTGGGGAGTTTCTGGAACTCCCTATGCCCACCACTCTGGGGTGGGGCCCAGGCAGAACGGCGCAGGCTCCCCAGAGAGTTCCAGTGTGTGGTCAGCACCGGCACCTCTGCGGTTCCCTGGGCAGACTGAGGCCACCTGCCGGGAGCATCCTCTGTGTCCCCCTCTCCACAGCGCCCCTGGTCTGTAGTCCTCAGCTGCTCCTGCATCTCACAGTTAGGGTTCCTCTAGCTCCTTCCCCCCGCTGCCCATCCTCCGATCTCACGTCTCTGCTGATTTCTGGGACAGACTGGCCCATCGAGGCAGTGTCATTTTGTCGCTTACTTGTGCTGGCTGCAGCCCTCGCCACACTGACTATGCCTCAGAAGTCACCAAGGACTCCTTCCCTCACTCCCGCTAGGCACCCAGGTAACACTACTGCTCTATTGCCTGCAAGGACTCTCTCCCACATGTCTGCTGAGCCCTTTCTTCTCAAGCCACCTCCACACAGTGCTCTTCCCCAAAGACCCTGTCCTCAGCCCCATCCCCTCGCACACAGTGATCTCAGCCATAAGACAGCCCCATGTCACCTGTGCCGCTGACCACGGTAGCGACACATGTGCCCCACCCAGCCTCACCTGTGGCCCATATCACAAGGCCATTGGTGCCTGGGCTGCTCTCCTCACCCTCCAGCCCTGCCCCCCTGCCCATCAGCAGGCTGCCCGCTCATGTGGCCGTGACCAGCACAGGCCCTGTGTCCCTCCACCATCTGCCTACAGCTCTCTCGTCCCCAGCACTGTCTCATGCAACTGCGAGGCCGCATGCTCCCAGAGCAACTCCCCCTCATGCCTATCCTGTCTACCCATACTCCCAGGTCAAACTCGAAGGGAGAAGAAGGCGCTGTGCACAGCAGCCTGCACCCCTCCTCCAAGCTAAACAGCATACTCTTGCTGATTCCAGATGAATCCCTGAAGGCTTTCCCCACACGGCTTCCCTGCTAGAACTAAACTAACATCAACTCCCCAGCCCGGCCCAAGGTGCCCTGCAACACAGCGTCTCCTAATAGGGACACCTCTGTCAACTGTCTAAGTCCCGAGCCTCAGAGCCAGGCCAACCCTTCCATGCAACCAATACTGACACCTGTGTCGTGGCACTGTCGTGGTGAGTCAGGGCAGAAATGTGCACAGAACATGGCAGGGCACCAGGCACATCAGTGACCGGGGAATGCGAATGTAGCCTTTTCCCATCTTCCCCCTCAGGAATCCCCCTTGAAGGACACTGGTGTTACCGAGGGACCGAGTCTGCCTCCTTTGCTCATGGCTAGGGCAGTGCCAGCACAGAGAGGTGGAGCCCATTCCTAACCAGGCAGGGTCTAGTTTCACTCTTCACTGGGTCCCATGGTGCTTTACCTGGGGCAGGTGCTCAGTAAGTATGAAATCAGGAGAGACTTCCCCATGTACAGATAGTATGGTGAGCCCAACACCCCTGCCTGAGTCCCGGGGCTCAGAGAAGGCTGTTAGCAGAGTGATGGCTGCTGTCACTCTCTCCTGCCTCTGGGGACACCCACACAGCATTAAGTGTCTGCCCAGCATCTCACTTGACATGCCAAAGAAGTAGGTGCATGGGGAGCTCACCCCAGCGTGCAGCCGGGTGGGGCCTTGCCTCTCTGATCCCACCTGTCCCACAACAGGAGCACAACATAGGCCACAGTCATTAGTGAACACCAGTGTCTGGGACAGCTTGTGGGAAAGCCCCGCCATATCCAGGTGGCAAGACAACCAACCAGAGAAGAATCAGCAAGGGCGACAGCCTGAGGGAACCGTCTCTGGTTGGGGCCTCAAACCAGGCAGAGTCCAAGCAGGTGAATAGGCTGCTGGGGGGCGGGGGGGAGGGGGGGGGGCAGGAAGGGCAGGGAAGCAAAGCTGTAATCATGCATGTGGGGGGAGCATCTGGATGGGTGAGCAGACAGCCTGAGTGGCAGGAAAGGCTCTGACACCCAAAGTGACAAAAGACAGATGACAGGTGAAAAAGAAACCTACCGAGAGTAGAGAAATACTTACAATCCTCAGGCAAAACTTCCTTAAACTGCTCAAAGTAGGAGTTTAACCGCACCAAACTTTCCACATTGATAACTTCTTGTAAAGACGTATCTCCAAACCTTTGGAGGTCAGATGGGGACACCATAAGTTAATGGTCTTCCTTCCCACATGGGCTTAACTGCACTGAAGCTAATGGTGTTGAGTCTCTCGAGTGTCAGCACCCAGCTAAACTCTAAGTCACATCCCTCCTCCCAAGCATCAGGCCATTGCTACCTGGTAGGTGACTTGTTCAAATCCATTTCATTAGTGGGAACCATGCACATTTGTTAGGGTTGTGCCTCAAAGCTGACTGAAACTCCACCGTCCCAGGCCCTCGTGTGGCATGCGTAGAAAGCCCTCTCACGGCTGCTCACAGAGAGGCCCTGTGTCCTCCCATTCTGGAGCTGCTTACGAGAGGGGACAGCAATGGGGCTTTGGCTGGGGGTGAGGACCCAGTCTTGTACTCAAAGCGGAAGTCACTGTGTCAGCTGAACAACCACACGTGACTAGCTGATCCTCCCGGGCCATGTGTGAGGCCCTAGCATGCTTCTTGCCACACAGGCTCACCCTGTGCGCACCTCCAGGTAGCCAGGATAGGCCGGAGGTGGGCATGCAAGGTGGTCATTAGGCCTGGATGCCTAGTCCAGCTCCACTACTGCCCCACTGAGCAACCTCCAAGCACATTAGCCTCTTTGTGGTTCCACATCATCCTTCAGCAGGCAAGACTCCCTCCTGCAGGTCCATTACAGCCCCATCCACCCCGATACCTGCAATGGCTTTTCCCCTAGGCACCTGCTCCCTCAGGGCCTGTCCTGGGACACAGTGAGCTGGTTTAGGTATGAGCTGAGGGGACAATACCCCAAAAGCAGATGAATGAGCAAAGACCCGGCACTTGCCAAGTCTTCCCCGTAGCCTACTGTCTGTCTTACCCTCCTCCACCTGCCCCTCTGCTTACTGCAACGTGGTCTTGCCTCCGCCCTTTCCAGAAACTGCTCCTGCAGTCACCAGGAACAGCAGCTGCCGGACGCAGGGAGCATCAGTGCCCTCGCTGGGACAATCCCTGCCAGCGTCCTGATGCTGTCCACTCTCCATGATGTGGGCTCCTCCAGCTCTGCTCTTGCCTTAGTGGTCTCTGCTTCCTGGGCTGGAGGCACCAGCCTAAGCCAGCCTCCATCTGTCCCTGAACATGACTCTTCTCCTGGTTCTTGGGCTTAGTGGGTGCCAACACACACTCTCTACCGCCCTGAAGGCCTATGTCTATTATCCTCTTCACCATCTCTATCCCACCCTGCCCAGCAGAAGACCAAACCTTCCATTTCACTACTGAAACAGTCCTTCAGTCTGTCCCTTCTCCATCTGTACTACCCCTGCCTGATCCAGCTCACCGCCTCTGGTCTGGACCCTTTCCAACAACCTCATCATACTTGTCCGCCTCAAAGCTTTTTGGCATGTGACCAGCAAGTGATCCACTTAAACTGTAGATGTGACTGTATCCTGCCCTACTCAAACCTCTTCGATGTCTCCCACCAGCCCTACCACATCGCTAAGTGGGGGTGACCCTATACTCCGCAATCAACTGACATATTTAATGGTACTTGCTGTGAAGGGAATTTGGTCTCTAGGGTGATGTGCTCTCTTCCTTTTGGGCCTCTGGAACCCAGCGGTCAGTATCAGTTGACTCCGGAGTATATGTATTGACCACTGGGTTCCAGAGGTCCAAAAGAAAGAGAGCACATCACCCTAGAGACCAAATTCCCTTCACAGCAAGTACCGTTAAATACCTTTTTATGCTAAAACGCATATGCCGCATGAATATAATGATGACAGGAAAGGTTTTCACATACTAGTGGAAGGTCATTACACATGCCCAAACCTTCCTCCTCTCCAACACACACACATGCACACACACGCCTGTGAACACGGGCACATGTGACTCCTCTCTACTGTCCGGCAGGGAACCTGGAGGGAGTTTATAAGACACAGGCTTTTGGAAAATCAAGGCAAGCCTCTCACCTGGCATATAGGCCCCTCAATCTCACCACTGCCCATCCCAGCCTGGGGCCTTGGCCTCCAGGCCCACACGGTTTCTCCGCACCTGCCTTTGCTCAGGCTTTTTGGCCTGAGATGCTAAGTCTTTCCTCCACCTCCTCATCTAACTCCTACTTACTCTTCAAAACTCAATTTAGCCATCATCTCTTCCGGGAAGCCCTCCCAGACCTCTTCCTGGGTCTCCCATCAGGATCCCCACTCCCTGCATTCATCTTCATCCTTGTGACCCCATCTCTCTCCTACCTGCCCTATATAGACCTCTCCTATACAGACCACATCTGACCCATCTTTGTGTTCCCAGAACCATACACACGGCTGGGTGTATGGCGGCCTTTCAAGAATGCCGGCTGAAAGAAGGGGGGCCGGCAGAGACTCTGCAGCACTCAGAGCCTGAAGAGGCCATTTTCTACCTCACGTCAGTGACCACTCCACCCACCCCAGGCCCTGTGAGAGCCGGGCCCGCACCTCTCAGCCAGCGTCTGCTGCTCGTTGATCCCCACATTGAAGAGGACAGGTTGCACCCGCAGCAGCATGCCGCTCTGGATCTCCCGAGGCAGGGCGTCGAACAGCGGGCCCGGCAGAGGGATCCGCACGTTAAAGCCATCCCTGCAAAACAGGAAGACAGGCAGAGGGCGGGTGAGGGCTGTGACGGGGGAGAGGCAGGAGCAGAGGCGAGGGAGAAGAGGAAAACGGAGCTGGCCTCGACATGAGTGCCTATTGGGCTGTCTGGCTCAGTTGCTTCCCAAGAGCTGGTCGTGAGCCTTTAAAGGTCTGCAAAATTAATGTAGGAGACTATGATCCATGTCTTTAACTGAATGAGACACAACAAAACAAAAACGAAAAGCACGTCACATGGAAAGAACATAAATTAAAACAGTGCTGGTTCTGAGGATTAGAAAAAATCTTTCTACCGATTTCCCGTGATGACAGGCAGCATGTCAGTCGATGCATTAGAAGTGGCCTGAGTGACTTTGAAGGTCACGTTCCTCAGGTCCATGATTCCAAGGCTCATGTCCTCCAGCATGGCCAGCTCCTCACCTGGATGCAAGAGAGGGACACAAGGCTGTCAGGGAGAGGGGACCTGCCACTCTTCCCATGGGCTCAGCATGACCACAGAGCTGGTTACAGATGGCAGGTGACAGGATCAGGTGTGGCTGTGACCAGAGGGGGCCTCTCCACCAGCAGACTCACTTCTCCATGGGAAGTGCTGCTACTGAAACCCCATGGCCACGCTCATCAATGCCACTGGTGGAGACATGCACCACGTTCCTGACCCTCTCCTGGGGCCGGACAGTGTGGGTTGGCAAACCACATGCACAGAAGCTCAGGAGGCAGAGCTGGCACTTTGGAAGTGGACAGACAGCCACAGAGCACCATGTAGCCAGATCCTTCTACTCTGTGGGGCTTGGCACTTATTTGATGTCTTGTAACTCCAAAGATGGACAAATACTTCTAAAAAAAATTACCTATTTTTACCCTCTCAGAAGAAATAAACAGAAAATGAAAGTAGAAAGAATAGAGTCTTTTTTTGAGGTCAATTTGAAAATATCTATTTTTAAATTTTAAAATATTCCTACCCTTTGACCCAGAACCATCCCTTCTAACAAGGTAGTGGCTGCAGAAATGGGCTCACAAGCCACCAACACTCGCGGACCAAGACATATGGCAGTAGTGTTTTCTTAAGATTAATTCAGAAACAGGGCGCCTGGGTGGCTCAGTGGGTTAAGCCGCTGCCTTCGGCTCAGGTCATGATCTCAGGGTCCTGGGATCGAGTCCCGCGTCGGGCTCTCTGCTCCGCAGGGAGCCTGCTTCCCTCTCTCTCTCTCTCTGCCTGCCTCTCCGTCTACTTGTGATCTCTCTCTGTCAAATAAGTAAATAAAGATCTTTAAAAAAGATTAATTCAGAAACAGCCCACGTGCCTCACCAGAAATTACCACTTAAATAATTATCATCCCTCCTCAATTAGAAAGATTTTTGATTGTAACAACCACCACCAAGAAAACAAACGAAGCGGTGTGTGTGTAACTATGCAGGACTTTTGCTTGGTCCTGACATACAGTGATGATGTCTGGCTTTATTTTAATCAGCATGAGCTGTGTGCGTCATCAGAAAAACATTCAGGAAGGAAGAATGGGCCTCACGCACGTCCGAGTTGCTCCCGGACGCCGGGATCCCGGGGGCGCCCCTGGGGGCTCACCGTAGGTGCTAAGCAGGCTCTCGAACTGGGCCAGCAGCCCGATGGTGTAGAGCTGCCGCAGGAAGCCGTCGTCATGCAGGCAGTTCCTCAGCTTGATGATGAAGCCGCAGATGAGAGCAGTCAGCTGTGGGGGAGACACGAGGCGGGACTGTTGTCGGGGGGCAGACACCGCCTCACGAAGTGGTCCCCAGCCTGTGCCGTGCCCTTGGCCCTGAGCTTCTCTGCTTCTGCTGCTCTGGCTGGGCTGCAGCAGCATCCTTTCCCCCTCCTCCGTCTGGGGTGTGGGGTGTGCTCGGCTCTGAGGCCATGCAGGGCACAGCCACGGGAGGCTGCGCAGCACTCTTTACTTGCTGCTCCTGTTGCTCCCAAAGGCCAGTTTGGTTTTGGCTCAGCTTCCAAGCCAACTTGCCTGGGCTTACTCCTGGGCTAGAACCTTCTAGAAGCCCAGAATTCATTCCTCACAGTGAATAGGGCTTATATACTCACAGATCCAGACCAGCTCTGGCTGGAAACTGAAGAGACCACAACAAAGAACAGAAGTGCGAGAGAACACGGTCACCCTGCAAGTTACCGCAGGGGGAGATTTTCTGAGGGGATGGGCCGCCAGAACCTCAGAGAGCCAACCTGACCCTCTGTCACTGTTCACATTGCTAATGGGATAACTGGCACTTGCTAAACTTGTGACATTCACTTAAGTTCTTCCATTCTCCCAAATCACTACAATAGCTGTGCACAAGCAGCAGAACTAAGGCACAGACCGCACTGACAGCAACATCCCTCTCTCCCTCACTAAACTCCTTCCTGGAAAGAAAGGTGGCCATGAGGCCTGGGCCGGCCGGAACCCCACACGCCTCCGGCAGGAGCAGAGCATGCGCACAAGCCACCAGTGCCCGCCGCCTCCTCAGGGAGAAGCGTGGACTCAGGCCTTCTCTTAAACATATACTTCTCAAGTAGGATTGCTCCCTCCGGGTTGAAATCTAGACCTATTAAAGAAACTTAAGAACCACAGGCTGGAGAAAGTGTTGGCCATCCTTGGTTTTTTTCAACATGAAGTGAGAAGGATCTCCCAAGACTATTTTCTGAGGGCCAAGGAGCCCGCGGGCTCTTGCCCACCACTCCCGGGGCTTACCGTCTGGCAGAAGACCACATCACGGCGGTACTGCAGACTCAGGTACGTGGCTATGGTGGGGGCGCTGTCCTGCATAAGCAGGAACACCATCGCCTTCTTGGCCTTGTCGCTCATCATGGCCACGCAGTCTGTGAGGGTGGTCAGCAGGGGGTAAAGAGCCTCGCTCCATTCTCCTAGGCACCAGAAGGAGTCGTTTGAGAAGGAAGACCGTTAAGAGTCAGGTTCTAGAAGTTCAGCAAGTTATGTGCCCCGAATGCCCCGTGCCCCCTGCCTTCCCCCTCCCTACCCCCTCTGCATCTCCTAACTCTGCTTGGCTCAAGCTCTGGCCCAGGACTGGCACCGAGTTCTGCCTGGAACCACCCTGGTCTCCAACATTCTGGCTTGAAGCTTTTCCAGTAAATAAGCAACAGACCTCCTAGGGACCACTGAGGTAGGCCTGGTCTCCCTCACCTACTGGGGACAGTACTCATAAATGTTTAAGGTTATTCCTTTTGAGGAAAATGACAAAAAAGCCTCTGTGAGTCAAATGCAAGTCACTACTGTTCCATCACCCAGGGAGAGAATGGCCCCCAAGAAGTGACCTATCATCCTGCTTCTCTTGCCTTGGCTATTAATGCAGAGGCCCCCATCCTTTTCGAGCAAAGGACACCTCTATCCTTGTGCGGCTGTGTGTGGCTCACTTCCCACGTCTGGAGGAAAGGCTGTCCCACCCGGTGTCCCAGGTTTTCAGCTCTCAGAATATACCCCGTTTCTGCTCTCACATTCTTCACCACCCCTGACCTTCCTGCCTGGTGCCCTCTATTTCTGGTTTAGTTTTCTTTTAGGGATACTAGGAAATTGTGATCCCGTACCAAAACAATTTTTAAAAATAGAACCCCCGGGGTGGAAAAACAGAGTTAAAGGTATTTTGGGCTTTGGCTCTTTTTTGCCTTCCTATTTAAGAAGGTATTTAAAAGAGAGAAGACATGCACTCATCAGTTCTATTTATAATGGCTCATCAAGCCCAGAAATAGGCATTTAGCCACCACTACTGACTGAGCCCCCCAGGTGCAGCAAATGTGCCATGGGCAGGGAGTGGAGCCTCGACAGCATACGGCCCTTAGGAAGGGGTGCACGTTGCAGAACACCCACAGACATCACTGCACCAGGGAGAGGCCACAGGCCAGGTGGGCGGTATGGCCACCAGAGGGTAAGCTCAGTCTTAGATAAACAGAAGTGAAGAGCCACAGAGAAGGGAGACGGGCTCCACTCCTCTCAAACTATGTAAGTAGCACTTCATTGAGAAACATATTTAGAGAAAGGCCTAAAAGTTGCAAAAGGACTTAATACTCGGTGTTGGTTAATGCAGATTTTCGAGTATATGCAGCCACTCAAAATTTGGAAATGCTCTCACAGTGTGTGGACAACGATTTGTGTCTGTGATGCAAAAAAAAAAAAAAAAAAGAAAGGCGGGCTTAAATTTAGAAAGTCTGCAGCAGGAAGGTCTTAGCAAAGAAGTCATGATGACATAGGACACCGGACTGAGGAGTGGACAATATGAGTCTCGGGCCCCTGTTGCTGCTAAACAGTGGTGGCCACGGACAGGTCTCTTGACTCCTTGGCCATACAGGTCCTTTTCTGGGAAAATGGAAGAGCTCTGCTAGGTAACACCCAATCTCTTTCTTCCTCTAAAAAATCTCAGAGAAGAACTCTGTTCACACATGTAAGTTTTATTCAGCAGCAAGTATTAAAAAAGACCAATGGCAGCTTAGTTTTAATAGCCAAATAACTGGCGTTTCATTAACTAAGTTAGTCATTAACTAAGAAGTAAATGCTCATAAAGCAAGTGTTGGCAATTTTGCTTTGCTTTTCTACTTAACATGCATGTATATCAGTACATATGTAATTAATATGCATTTTAATCTGAAAATGATCAGAAAGTACAAGTGGTTTTTGATGACTAAGCAAATCTCCATGCAATACTTTTTGACTTTACCTACTTCTCTTTCAAAAAAAAAAAAAAAAAAAAAATCCATTTAAATATGACTTGTTTTTTTTCCATTAGGGGAAAAAAAGAAAAAACCCTGAAAAAAATTGGGAGTAAAGGAAGAATGGCTAAAAAGTGCTAAGAGCTTGTCCTGGAGAAAAGATGTGGGTCTGGGTGGGAGACCCATCTGCCATGTGCCCAGAGAAGGGCTTCAACATGTCTGGATGACTCCTGAGTTCAAGAAGAGTACCAACCACCGTGCACGTGCAAATATTTGCAACTATTTTCTCATTTAATCCACAGAGAGAGAAATATTAATATCGGTAAGAAAATAGCTCAGAGAGGTTAAGTGTCTTCCCAGACACACAAAAAGAATGAGCATTTCTATGTGTCTAACTTTAAACTCTATGTTATTTCTATTGTGTCAGACTGCTTCTGCCAAATAGACAGCAGGATTGGGGGGTGGAAATATATTTGGGGGGAAATATGAAGAAAAACAACATTTAGAAGTTTCCAGACAAAATGATTTTCAGAGACAGAAATGAGATTTCCAGGACCTAGCTGAGTAAAGATATTGGGAAGCTAGATTTGATAAAAGGGTCATATTCTGCTCCCTTTGTCAAGAAAGTCTTATTATGAAAAAACGAAACAAAACCCAGCTCAACTAAACAGCATCCTTAGTGATGTGGCTGATTCACTTTTGGGGGCAAGTTCCTTGTCTAGCTGCTAATCTGTCAATGCTTGACGACTGGTGGCCAATCCATGGACCACACATGCTACTTTGGGTAACTCTGAAGGACTTTTTCAAATCCATACTCTGCTCTTCCCCCCTCATTAACAGGGGAGGGAGGGAGAAAGACTGAGAAAGACTGAGAGAAAAAAAATGTGTGTGTGTGTGTATGTGTGTGTGTGTGTTGACTGAGATAAAATATAGCTCTCCAGGAAAAGCCAAAGGAACTCTTGGCAGGGGACCATTTTAGTCCACTGATATTAACTGAGGACAACCCAGCAGTGCTTCTAGAAATGACGTGGCTGGACTAAAATTCATGGGTGTTACAAGAGCTGAGAAGGTTTGCAGGGAGAGTTTGGTAAATCCCCACAGCACTGGTTTACTGCATTCTAGATATAAAATAGGTGTCTGGCTACCTCACATTTATATTCATTCAGAAATATGCAATCATCCAATCATCAGACTGACTGGGTAGTTGATTTGGGGGGGGGGGCGTAAGCAAAAGCATATATTTGGGGGTCTCATGCTCACTCTGGGGAACCCACAAGCCACGACCAGGAAACTCAACATGAACTAGAGCAGGGGTTGGCACCCTTTCTCTGTAAAAAGGCTAGATAGTAAATATTTTAGGCTTTGAGGATGATGGAATCCTTGTCACAACTGCTTGACTCTGGTGTTGCCCCACAAAAGCAGCCAGAGACAGCACGTGAATGAGTGGACATGATTGCCAATAAGATATAATTTACAAGAGGAGGCAGTGGACAGGACTTGGCTCAGAGCTGTAGGTGGCCAACCCCTGAACTAGAGCCATAGCCACTGACTCCTACATGCACGGGCAGCAGGGAGATTCCATTTTTAGCACTATCTCCAACTGAACCTGTTAGCAATGCCCAAGAACTCTAAGCTGCACCCAGACTCAGAAGAGAGGATGTTGTGTGATTGCGAATGCTGCATTTGGGTGGCTACAGCCCCTCCATGTAAGGCTCACATGTTCAGGTGCAATCACAGGAAGTGTTGTTTACAAAGACGCACTGCTCTGTATCAGGAAGTCCAACGCACCCATGGACATGAATCGTCTGAAAAGGTTTTAGGATGGGCAAGCAAGGAAAGTACCTGTGGTAGCCTACTTCAGGCCACCATCCCCAACCCAACTGGTTCCTCACCAGACCTAAGAGACGTTGCTAACTGCCTCAAAGGAAGAAACTCCTGAAATATTTTCCTAACTCTGGAAGCACAGGCAATCTTGGATAATTCCGCTACAAACACTACCTGAGGATTAAAAAAGCCATCTGCAGAAGCCTTGAATGGAAACCACGTACCTGGGCTGGACTCGTCAGGAGGGGGGCTGCAATCTGCACAGAAATGGAGGGCGACACGGATGATTAAGGAGCAGCACAAAGTTCAAACATGAACAACTCAGCACTTACAGCGACTGCGTCGGCAGCCGGCCGTAAGGTGGCTCAAATGAGCAGAGAAGAGGTCAGAGGCAGGCCTGCCCGCCTCTTCCCTGAGAAGTCCCACGCAGGCACCCGGCTGCTCTCAGGCAGCCGAGCCCTCTTGGTGGTAAACACTGACTGACTCACTGACTTGTTCACTCATGTTGCTAAGACTCTTGAGGTAAGCAAACTCAACATACTACAATGTGATTCAGTGCCCTCATTGATCACATTGCATGTGGTGGAGCACAAGTCATCTCCCAGCATCTGGAAGCACACTTGTAATGAGAGAGACTGACCAGCAAACTGATCAGAGCCCGTGGCCCTGCCTTGCGAGCGGAACCTGGGCTGCAGACTCACATGCTGAGACCCGAAGGTGAGGATCCCGTGATGAAACCAATATACCACCCTACATCTATGCCAATCTTAGAAATTTCAATCAAATTGAAAACTTTTATGATCTGGGGGAAGTCTAGAATTACAATGTCCCTCCAGGTCACTCAAAGAATGCCAATTTTAATTCAATTGCACTACGCTACTCCCATTTCAGCAAGTGAAGTACTCATTTCTATTTATATTTCCCTTAACAACTCTAAAATTCCTTGGTTAACTGGGTGTGCCATCTGGAGGAAAACAAGTCTGAAAAGGAGTCATTTTATGTCTGCAGGATACTGAAACGGGTAGTTTCAGAGCCCCCCAAAATAGCTGGAACCGGCTGAATAGAGATGTTTACAAACTGGATTGCCCAGAGGTGGAGGGGGCAAGGGATCCTTCCTCTTTAGTTATCTTTGGCAGTGACTTCTCCCACTGGCAAAGGGGACAGAACAGAGCAAATGAAAAGGCCCCTGTGAGCTTAAAACGTCAGCCTCTTCATTAGGCCCTAAATATGCTGAGACTGGCTCCCTAACAAAGAGAAAAATCCACAGTGATACAGGGCAGTGATTCTTAGACCTCTGTCCAACTAATCAGAATTACCCCAGGTCTTGAGAAACAAACAAACAAACAAAAACCCAGATTTCTGCCTCCCCATAACCTTTCCTCCAAAATTCTGAGTCTGAGGGAGGAGGAAGGTCGAGGGGCCTGTTTTCATGATCATCTGTGAAGATCCCAAATAGTTGTGAGCATCCCTGAAAAGGCACTGACAGTTAAACTCAGCTGGGTAAATTCAATCTCTCAATCAAAGCAGGGAATATGTGTGTGGGGTGGGTGGGGGTCTCCTTTGGTACTCTTGGACCAGTGGCTTGTACCTTCTCTGAGGCCATGGAGTCCCCTGAGATTTGATGACCTCTGTATACCTCCTCTCATCTTAGCACATAATCTCAGGGGGCATACGAACCTGGGGTGAATCCCCAGGTCTCAGGTTAAAACAACCTGGTCTGAAGTTTGTCTGAATGGCTCTTCAGAGATGAGAAGAGGATGAGTGCGTGCATAGCCAGGTCATGAATGCCACCAGATGGGGTGTGGGGCACTCGTGACTTGTGCGGAAAGCGGGAGAAGGAAGGAAAGGCTCCCAGAGCCTCTGTGGTTCCAGCTGGCAGGGACTTGTCAATGGGTCCCGCAGTGGTGTGTGTCTGCCAGGCAAGACTCTGAGTCCTGTGGGAGAGCAAGCTAGAAGGCAGGGGAGCTCCTGAGCAGAAGATGGACACCAAAAACCTAGCACAGTGTATATAGCTAGAATGAAAAGTCATGATGCCTCTCGAAGAGGCACAGAGTTCTCTGTGTATGGTAAGCTGGTGTGAACACAACCTGTTCATTAGGCTAAAACAACTGGCCCAGGAAGCTAGATGGTATGGAAAGTCATGCCAGAGCTGAGCTCTGGCCCTTGATGGTAAGAGACTGGGTAAAGAGCTTGCAGTCTCCAGTCTCCTTCTTTCTGATCCTCCTGATCACATCCAGCTCTGAACGGCTTCCTAGCTATGCTCACAATTTTTAAATTAAGGATCATCCACAGTTAATTTAGTGGCATACGGTTTCATACATTTCTTTGAGTACTGATCAGCCAAGTTAGACTCTCTCAAATGTATGCTTCATATTCCCATGACCACAACAGAACTGATTTGCATGGCAAACATAAGCCATACCCTAAATACCATAAATAAATGCTCATTTAAATAACTTGAAGGCTGAATTTAAATTGTCTACATTTGACCAATACAGGATGTTGCCTAGAAGGAAAGTGACATTTAACTTATGAATATAACAAAATATCTGATTAAAAAAACTCTCTCTGGCATTTTTTTAAAGCCCAATAAATTACTCTTTTTATATCTGCAGAAAAATTTTAAAATTACAAGCAAGACAATATTGAAGAGAAATGAGCAATGAGCTTTCAGATTTAAAAAAAACAAACATAATTTACATTAAAAAAATGAGAAGACAAACAGGACAAAACAGCTCCATGAAACCAGTCACAGGTTTGGGGAACTTAAACTAAAGTCCTTCACAGATGGAAGGGTGGAGGACGTGAACATTGCTGAATCAGAGGCTCAAGTGAAACCATGCCCTGGGAACAGACTGCAGGCAGATTGAAAAAGTGAAGGGCAGCTTACAAAGGAAGGATTTATCAAGAGGCTGTGATAAAGGAACACGCATCTGCCTTGAATGAAAGCTGTCCAACTCAGAAATGAAAAATCCTCGCTGTCTGAAGGCTAGCCTTCGCCCATCTGGGCCTTACTAACTACAGCTTCCCACTCCCAGAAGAGAGCAGTGGACGGACACCACAGCTAGGTCTGCAGCCACCTCAGCTACCTGGCCCATGATCCCCTCTGGCTCTCACAGCAAGACCTGGAAGGCCGCGACAGGCAGGGACCAAGGATGGGCTGGCAGAGAAAGCATGCATGCCCAGTTTTAAGGCTACATGATGGACAGATTGTCTGGTTGTGTTCCGTCTCCGCAGGCAAAAGACTATTTCTGAAACACGTTCCTGCAGGCCAACATCCTACCATCTACTGAGAACCCTGCCTTGGGGGCAGTACCAACCGGAGGAACCTATCTCAGCCCCAGGAGTGGGTTCCCCCATCTGACTGAGTGACCCACAAGTGCCACGGCAACGTCCCCTACTGGGTAACAGCACCCCCAGCTGATGACAACCAGCCTCTAGACAAGTCTGCCGAGCCTGCTAACAGCTCTCATCCAGCTGTGTCCCTGCATGAGTCACCTTTTCCTTGACTCTCCCACCTCCTAATGCAATCAGCAATCTCAGGAGAAAAGCATCTGCGTTTTGGCCGCCTTCGGGTTCTCAGATTGCTTTACGAACCAGAACAGCCAGAGAGCCCCACCCTGACGGGCAGGGAGACCCAAGATGGCCTTAAGAATCTGCCTTTGCTGGACACACAGATTTGCACATGGCTCCCCATGCGTGGACCACGGGGGCTTCTGCCCTCCCTGCCCGCTTCTCCGTGCACTGTGACCTCCAGCTCTGCCTGACAGCCCTCCCTGCAGTCTGTATGGAGGGAAGAGGTCATGGAATCAGACACAGAGAGACAGACAGACGCAGTGCGAGGTGGAGGCAGCATTAATGGGCGGTGTGGACGCATACGCACGTGTGGTTGGGTGAGGATGGCATGCGGGTGAGGATGGCATCGAGCAGATGGCAGAGGGGCATGGCGAGGAGGGGACATCGCAGAAGGGGTCTTCCGGTTTGATCCAGTAGGCGTGGCTGTCCCGGTTACCTTTCTTGCTGGTACAGCTGCCCGCGCAAGGGAAGACATCCTCACAGCCCTCGCCATGCAGGCGCTCCTTCTGCAGCAGCTTGTCCACCCGCTGAATGATGCACTCCAGGCTCTTGTCCACATTCAGCCACACTTTCTCCTTCCAAACCGAAAGGGTGCATTGGGGTCAGCTCTCCCTACTGGAAAAGCAGAACAGAACACAACCCCTTTCCCTGCCCCCCAAGCCCCCTCCCCACATACACATACACACTGACTCCCCTACTCTGGGCCACTGTGATCATTAAAATACCACGAATTTAGAAATATCAAGATTAATTCAATATTCCCTATTACTGCTATATTTGTTTTTCAAAATACAGATCAATGTACTGCGCTCATTGTTTTTAAAGTCAGAGACACGTTTGCTAGTAACCATCACAGAGGCTGGACAAGACTTCCCAGTGCCTTCCAGAGCTGGCAGACAGACCACAGGGCCCAGGGGGCCAGCACGTCCCTCCTCCCTCTGCTGCAGACCTCCTACAGAGAGGACTGAGACACAGAGAGGACTGAGGGAAGGTAATGGGAGGTAATGGGAGCAGTTGATCACTTCAGATGGGGGCAGTGGGGAGGTGGGGAGGCAGGGCTGGGAGCGGTCTGCAGAAACCCACCCAGAATACAGGACACCAGGGCAGGGCTGGAGGAGCCTTCGCTGCTGACTAAAAACTCAGTGCCTCACAGAAAAATGCCTCCAAGCAGTAGTCCTAAGAAATGACAAAAATGAGTTGTGTGATGTGTCACTCCCTCAGGAGAGACAGAGGCGGCTCTCAGGGCCACTGTGTCAGGAAGCAGGAGGCAACGCGGACCATGTCAGGGGTAGCATCTCCAGACTCCTCCCCACGCCACCAAATACAAATGGCCCTGGAAGGGCTAACTGTGTGGAGAGCTTTGAGGAAGCAGGGGGCCTGGCTGGTCTTGAGTAGACAGTGACAGGAGACAGGCTGCCAGCAAGGCAAGGGCTCTGTGGAGAACATCACCCCTTTCACCACCAAGTCTAGCCCGAGCCTGGCCTGTAGCAGCCCTGCCCCTCAGACGGACACAGGGTGTGAAAATGCCATCTCCCTCCCTCAATCAGGGGGCCCAAGCGCTGTCTGGCAAGGAGACTCGGAGCTTGTCCACCAAGCAGCCAACCTGTTAGGTACCCCTTGGTGGGGGAGAGGGGCTGGCCGGAGGCTTTGAATTTTTCAACCCAGGCCCAATGGCAGAACGGGGGCCACAGGCAGCAGACTCACCCACTCCTCCTCGTGCCAGTCCACCTGCAGAGAAGAACGGCTGTTCCTCCCCGTCCACCTGGCCATGAGGGTGTCCTGGTCGTTCCTAAGCATCACCTGCTCCTCCTCACTCGACGTTGGGGAGGCCTTGGAGGCAATGTAGTCGGGCCGTGCTGCATTCAGCCCATGGATGGAGTTGGCCAGCAGTTTGCAGTCACACACGGTGACCAGCTGCCGGGTCTGCAGTACACACAAACCAGAGCTGCTGAGCCTCCAGGCAAGGGGCTGCAAGGCAGGCTGTCTCTGAGAGCTCAGGAGCAGACCCAAGGCCCAGATGGGCACCCGTCTCCATAGGGCAGGAGCCCTTGGGATGGCTGAGTTCAAAGACTCCCACAAAAAGAGTGGAGGAAACAGGGAGAATGAGGGAAGTTGAGAAATCTCTGACATTCTTCCATCCCTGCCCGCCTCTGAGCCGGATGTGACTCGAGGCAGGGCCTGGAGGGAGCCCAGTGTCCTTGCCTTCACTGACTTCTTGGGCCATCCTTTCCAGTTCCAGGGGATAGGCAGGAATTTGAGGCGATCACTTAAGTCTTATCTTTTTGCAGCTAATACTTAAAGCCCTGGACTCTGGGCAGTGGGGCTCTCAGCACAGCACTGTGGTTCTGGGGAATTCTGTATGCAGCAGGAATTCTGGGGCTCATAATTTTCCTTCTGATAACATCATCTTTATTTTCCAAATGGATCTAGTTTCCAGCCCTTGATCTCTTGGCTGAGTGAACACATGTGAAGGATATAACACATTCTGATCAGGAAGAGCACCTCACCCCAGCAAAGTGGGTGTGAGTGGGGAAGTGTGATCAGAATCTCTGTATGTGTGTGCGTGTGTGTGTGTGTGCACACACATGCGTGCGGAGAGACTGAGTAATGTGAAAAAGCATCATCCATCAAAATGATCTGATATATCTAACGTCCCAGTATAGACCAATATTTATATATTTATTTACATATCTATATCTGTATATGCATTTTAAGATTTATTTATTTGAGAGAGAGAGAAAGGGAGAGAGTAGGGGCACACACATGCCGAAGTGGGGCAAAGGGCAGAGGGAGAGAGAGAATCCCAAGCAGACCTCCCCCCACTGAATGCAGAGCCTGACATGGGGCTTGATCCCAGAACCGTGAGATCGTGACCTGAGCCAAAAATCAAGAGTTGGATCCCTAACTGACTGAGTCACCCAGGTGTCCCTGTTTATTTTTAATAAGGATCAAGTAACAGCCAACTAAAAAATGGCTTATTGATTACGTGTAAGCCAAGGAAGCTATATTTCCTTTATTGTATGTCTGTACAATAACTCAGCTTCTTTTTTCAAATTCCAAGTTAATAAAAATTGGCAAAAAATGCACTGAGTAGTCAGTTGCTAAGAAAGCTGCAGAACTATCTCAGCCTCCACAGTTAAGCTGATGGACTTGAGGGATGACACATCTGCATGAAGCAGCAGCTGGAAGTCCCCCGCCCTGGGTGCTGTCCGTGGCCTGCCCTCATCCGGCTCTGTGACCACAGGGCAATCACCAAACCACCCTGGGCCTCTGGCAGAACTAAACCTAAAACTAGATCTTCAAGGTCATCCCAATGTCACCTTTTGTAGGGACGGCTCTAAGCACATGGGGTGTCCAAAGGTTTCCGGAAACCCATGGGAGCCCCCATCTCACATGTAGCAGGGGGTGTCTCCTACCTTGTCAGCAAGGATGGCAAGGGTCCTTTCGAGGCCAGTGGCAGACCTGTCCTTAGCCGCCCTTGAGAGCCGCTCTGCATAGTAACTCACTTGGGTTTTCAGGGTATTGATCTGGGCAATGATCTCCTTGGCTCTGATGATGTCCTGTGGTATGTAGATTATGGACTGGCAGCTGGATGGTGTACTAGAAAGGATAAGAACAGATTCTAAGGGGTTTTCTCAAATCCATGAGGATGGCAGCAGCCTCCCAAGCAACCCCAGCCCACAACCAACATTAAGTAAAGCATTCTGATACTCAGTGATGTTCTCCTAAGCTAGTCTAGCTATTAATGGGCAAAAGTAAATTTCAAGATTCTTTCTGTCTATATGGTAGAGGGCTTGAAATAGCAAAACACAGTGAAGTCTTTTGTCTCTATTTGTAGGTGTCTGTATTCTTACATAAATGCATAAACAGATACTGAATCCAATAATCACCCGAATGCTCATAACATTTCACCTGAGAACCTCGCCTGTCAACTTATCCGCGGCACGGGAGGGGAGGCACGGGGTGTGCTAATCTCAGAAGGGGTCAGTGTATCTCGGGGAAGGCAGACTGCCATGGATGCCAGACTTTCCACAAGAAACCTGTTTCTCCGTTGGGCCAATCTTCAAACTTTCCATGCACATACACGTAGTTCTCTCTCCTCAGACCTCTGACCCCGACAACTAGACTTCCTTCTCCAGCACTTCTCTACTTTGAAAAATAATGTTCCATCAGATGAAGAAGAGGTGAAGAACGTGCCAAGTCAGAGGCCAGGTGTGGCCACCTCAAGAGTTTTGAACACCTGGTTCTTCCTCCTCCCCTCATCCACCAAGCCATGTGTGATCTTAGGATTGAGGTCAGAGCTACAGGCCAGCCCCTGTGCATTACAAACACCAGTGACCGGAGAACCGACTCTGCGTCCTGGCTGTGTGGGGCCTGGCTAATGCGTTTGGCCATTCTAGATGGAGATGATACATCCAAGTCTCTAGGCCAAGATCCTCATTCAATATAATAGTATAAATGTAGGTTTTAGACCATCTGAGGAAGCCAAGGAAAGCACAGAGTGTAAGGCCCCAGTGATGATGTCTCCTGCAATCTGAACTTGTGAGCTCTAGCTGGAATGGGAGTCTCAGCCTTCACTGGTCCCCTCAAAGAGCTGCCCTCTGAGTTTTGGAGATGAGGGAGAAGGTGGAGGAGCACAACCTCTATCACCTCTCTTGGAGAGGAGGACTTGAGACCCTTCCCTGCTGGGCTTTTTGGACCCTGAAGGCAGGCCCCCAAGAAACCTCCATTGACAGACTATGGTATAAACATGCAAAACCCAAAAACCAAAGCATCCCAGAAAGAAAAACACCCCAAGCCCACACACCACAATAAAACACGATGGATTTGCCAGAAGCCCATGCAGCAGACCGCAACCAAGCCTGCGTGATCTGAGAAGTAATTTCACAGCACAACGTGCACACGACTACTTTCCAATCTGCAATCACTCTTCCAAATGAATAGCTGCCATTTGACAATTGAGTCTTAGAAACACAATCTCAAACAGGATTGTTAAAGATCTGTCCTTCCCTGGCCCCAATCTCTAGTGCTTCCTATAGATATATGCATGTGTATGTAGATGGCTGTGTACACTTTGACCAGTACACACAGTCTCCCAAGCCCGACGGAGAGCACCGCCTTCTACTCACCTTGTGTTCTTACAGGTCATGTTCTAATAACAGGAATCTGGGACTTACACACAGGAAGCACACGGCAGGGGGAGGGGTGTGGAAGAGTACATTTCAAAGAGCTGTTAGGGGATGATGGCGAATATACAAGCATGTGTGCTCAGTCCTAGTCCTAGAAATGGGGAAAGCCCAAGAGGTCTCAGCACGTCCTGCTGTCCCCATCTCAGGCAGGGCCCTGCCATGGCCCTGAGCCTCCCCAGCTCTGAGATGGCACAGTTCGAGAGGGCTGGAGGTGCTTCTGGGGCCTATCACCAAGCAAAATGCCCCTGCAGAACCCTGGCTGTCACCTGAGCAAGCATGCTGGGCACGACTGGGGAGGGCCCGGGGCAGCTGGGGGGACACCAGGCTGCAGATACAGTGCTTTTTAGCTGCCAGCTAATTCTTTGGTAGGAAAAGTCCCTTGGTTATATTAATTCTTGCGTTGCCCTCAGGGGGAAAACTGGCCCAAGGAACAGTGTTTTAAAAATCTGCATAAATTATATTCATGAGAAATGGAAGCTGGCTTCACTCCCATAAGACGGGACGGTAAGGTGAAAACTGAAGGCCTAAGATTCTTATAAAATAAGCCAGCAAGGGATTCCCGACCCCGCCACTGGGTGGACTTGAAATCCCAGCACCTGGCAACTTGTCCAGCCTGGGAGAAAACAGGGTCCTCTCTCAGAGTGCGCCCAGCAAGAAGCTGCTGCCAGATTTGGAAGGTAAAATGGGACACTGGACATGGGCTATTCATTATCAAAGAACGTTGCAGTTGGAAGAGAGAATTCTGTCTACGAGGCTATAAACCAGGGGCCGCCGGTGGCACCGAGGGCCGAAGCACCTCACAGAGGAGGGGACAGCACAGGCTTTCTCTACAGGAGAGCAAGACCCCAACAGACACTCTCTCCACAGACAGAAAACTCACCAACACTCCTCAAAACTGCTAAAGAAAAGAACCAAAACGAAATATTAGCAGTTAGCAAACACCAAAGGCAAAACAAAAAATTAAAAAGCCAAGTTATCTTTTGTCAAAATCTTTGGAATTATGTGTTGAGGTACCCACTACAGGAACCATAAAACTTAGGAGCTCATTCATCAGAGCAACGTCCGCGTCTGTACGCAAGCCCCAGGGAGACATGCCGCCTGTGGGCCAAGTTATGTCTGCATTTAAAGTACAATTCAAATAATGAAAATCATTTCTATGGGTGGCTTTATAACATTGGTAGGAAATTAAAGAAAGACTTATATTATTCATCTGAAAAATACTCCAGAGGCATTGTGGAAGTAAAGAGATCTGAAGTCAACATACGGGGTAGTCAGGTATTCACATCTGGACCTTTGTGAGACAGTGACAGCCAGTGGTGCCCCTCCTGATGGGCTTTCCCCTCCAGGGCCCCCATGGCATCCTCCAGTCTCCCACTCACACCCCCACACAGCCAAACGCAATGGAGTGACAGACACGTGCTCTCTTGGCTGGCTGTGCAGGGCTGTGGGGAGCATAGGAAGCTGCCTCTTCATCGTAATCCCCAGGGAACAGCAGAGTCAGTGACTCCTCAGGTGGGTCTGGCTTGTCTGGGTGGGGAAGACACCCTTGATGGGATCCATCTAGCTAAGTGGGCTATTTGGGGGCCTCCCTAGGATGCTGCCCCGACCTTCCGGCTGAAATTCCTCCTCCTAACCGCTGGCCACTTCTGGTTCTTCCTCCTGCTGCCTCCAGGGCTCACTTGGCTCCGGGACCCCTGTGCACACATCTGAGCCATAATGTCTCATAGAGCACCCTCTTCCACCTGCAGGCTCACTCCTCCAGCCTCGCTCCATGGGCAGAAAAGTTCCTAGCTGCATCTCTGATCCCCTTGGCCCAGTGAACTGCCACTGTCCCTGACCTTCCGCCCCCTCCTTGATCTGATCTTCGGGCAGTTTTCTCAAGCTGCGTTCTGACTTCTGGCCATGACAGCACAGAGCCTCTGATTCCCTGGCAGGTGCTAGAGCTCTCCACCTGGCCGCCTTGTCGATTCCCTTGAAGCCTCCTGGGCCTTGGCTTCAACTCTCCTCCAGCTGTTCCATTCTCCATTGCCAAGTCCCACACTTTCAACTCTACATTCTGCAGAGCTGATCGACAGTATCTTCAGCTTGTTTCCTCACTCCTCCGGGATCTCTCTGCACCCCACCTTCTAGGACTCCCTGCCTGGTCTGGCCTTTGGATCTCCACAACCTAGCGCCATCAACGTTCTCTTCCCAACAGTTCTTTACTGTCGTCATCCCCATCAGCCTGAACACATAATCAAGCAATGACCATTCTCCCCAGGCAGACACCTACGTGCTATTTCCTCTACTCCATGGTCCACGGATCTCACAGGACCATCTACTCTCGTCGCCCCTACTTCTCACACTTGCCTCCCTCATCTATTTAAATCTTGACGGGTGACATTCTGGAAGATCACCAATGCCTCCCACATATCCAACACAACAGCTGAGGTTTATGGCTCTCTCTCCGTCACCCCTGCTCCAGGCATGGCACGGCTTGCTCCAAATGCTGCTATGAACTTGTCTGCTCCCAGGAAAGACTGGGAGGCCCTTGGGGCCAGGCTTACCTGTCACCCCTGCGTTCCTGGACATCAGCGTGTGGCCCTGCACTGAGCAGGCTGCCAGCAAGGCCAGCCCTCCCGCTCAGCTCCTGTCCTCAAGCACCATGCCTCATGCCTCCACCACACCTCCCGGCATGCTCCACGAGGCCCTTCTCCAACTGCCCACCTGGCCATTCCCTGTTCGGACTGCAGCTCCCCTCCCACCCCCACCCCACTCCAGCTTTCCTAAAACCGAAATGTCTACCCCTGCAGTCCTTTCAGGAAAGGCAGCAATCTCCTGTAGGCTTCACACTTTGTGGCATTCAACACAGACCACACACGTGGCATGACAAACCAGGGGCTCTACGGGACAGCTGAGCCAGCGGAGAGTCCACACGGGCTACCCACCCCCCAGGGGGATTTCGATCTGCGGCTCACTTGCAAGGTCAGGACCACTTATCAGGTGCCTTCCTCACTCCCCAGCTCAGTCGCACACACAAAAGCACAGGGGCCACAAGGCAGCTCCTCCCGCCACACAAAAGCACATCGGATGGCTGGATGTTTTGCTGTCACGTTTTGATTTTTTTTTTTTTTTAACCTAGGCAGCACCAGACAGCTGTACAAGGTCCACGGACACCCTCCAAGTACTTACTGCTTCTTGGTCTCTTCGAATTTGTGCAGCTTTTTGCGGAGACCTCCTGACTTAAAACCTTGGCAGTGTGCTGCTGGCGCTCCGATGGTGACGATGTCATAGTTCTGATCTGAATGACAGAAAGCTCTCCTCCGTTACTCTGGGCTCAGGCCTGTGGACAAGCCAGCTACAGGGATATGCACGCAACTCTGGGACCCTGCCCCTCCAGCCCATTTCCAAGCAGCCTGTTCCCCCAGTCCCAAAGCCTGGACTGTCTGCGGGCCCCCGGAGCCCAGCATCATGATCTCGGGGGGTATGGGGTTCCTACACCTCTCCAGATAAGGCCACAAAGGGCCGAAGGCAATCACTGGCAATACTCAGACTGCATCCTCCTTGGGAAGGAGAACTGACAGGTGACTTGCTGCCACAGAAACACAAAGGGAAGCTGGAGGAAGGATGGACGAGGGGAAGGGACAAAGGGAGGGGAAAAGTCTAGGGAACAGAGACCTTACGGAGGTCCTGTGCCACGTCTCTTATCTGAGCTGCCAGAAGCACACAGGGAAGGCTGCGCACGTGTGGGGCAGCCTGGGGACCAAGCACACAGGGAGAAAGGAAGTCAAGTGTGATTTAGCAAGAGGAACAGAAGAATAGTTACCTGACCCCCCATCGTCTTGAACTCTCATCCTCTGTATGTGCAAGTTTGTGGGAACAAATTCTAACTTTTTATCTGCTTTCAAACTGCTCGCTTTAAACGAGGGACCTAAGAAACAATACGAGAAAACAAGGACCGTTGACATGTATGCTGCATTCAGGAATGGCGAGTAGGACAGTAAATTCTGAGGAAGCGGCTTCCTGTAAGCAGGTATGTGCTAGTGGTGGCCAAGGAAATTCTGAGGTGCCTGTGAGTACATTTTGTCTCCAGATGGCAGGCTGGGTCAAACACTGGAGGGTGGGCAGCCCACTGGCCAGAAGACTGGTTTTAGGGGCTCAGCTGGTGAGCAGGGCCAGGTAGGAGCAGCTTCAGAAGGCTATGGTTACCAGCGCCCCCATGACTCATCTCTCAAATGAGAAGTCTGACATAAAAACTGATTTTGTGCAACACGATGTCAGCACTGCTATAAAAAGCAAATGGGCCCATGCCAGGGTCTGCCTGTTCCAACCCTGGAGACCGCCAGCATGTAAGATCGAAGAAACTGGTTCAGTAAGAGCAACACGTCTCAAGTCCACAAAGAGATGAAAAGGTCTGCTCATTACCTCAGATCTATCAGGACGAACAAATGCTATATGGCATGGATCCTGGCCCTCTGAAACACATACCTAAACGTGTTCCCTTGATTCTACTCAGGGGGTTAAGGAGAGTGGATGATGTTTTATAACTGATATCTGCAATCTTGTTTCTACGATCAGAATCCAACACTAATTAAGAACTACATGCTTAGAAAAGGAAGGGACTGCAGATTAACTGACGATCAGAAGAAAAAATAAACTTTCTCTCTAGTGATAAAAGGCAAATCATACCAGCATACAAAATGCAGAACAACCACTGTCTGCTTTGCATTTTGTGCTAGGAGACTGCCCTCCAGGGCCTGATATGTACAGGGGGCCCAGAGATCAGCAGTAGTGGCACCCAGGGAGCCTGATGAAAATGTAGGATGCTAGATCTGCACTGTAGCAAGATCTTCAGGGACCAGGATGCATACTGACAGCTGAGATGCTCTGCTCTGGAAAACCCAAGCTCATGTGGGTTTCCTGTTTCCCCAGATAACAGGTATCCAGCATGGGTAGGTCCCTAAGTCTCTTCGGCTACACGCTGCCAATACACTTAAGCCTGCCCTTCAGATTCAAACCAAACCCAATGGCACCATCATCTTGTCCTCATAACTGCATGTGGCTTCTTCTCAGCCAAGTTCATGGACAGGTTCATTCGTTCTGTAGCAAAACCTTAATATGAAGGACTTACGTTTTCTCTTAACCCTGAAATCCATAATGTAGTTGGGGGTGGGGGAAGAAAGAATCTGAAGATAGAGAATAAAGTAACAAAAAATAAAAAAATCTATTCTATTTAGGAATAAAAAGGGAGTAAGTTAAGAGAAGTCTTCTAAATCTATCCCTTGAGTATTCTGAAAATCAAACTGGATTTTTCAAGAAGAAATATAAGATGTCTATACTTCACTTTCTCTTTTGAGCCTAAAATGGAGCACTCCACTCAATCTGGATATTCAATAGAGGACTGTTGAATGTTTAAACTGGGAAATCTAGGAAACCACTCTGTGTCAGAGCAAACAGTTTATGTCTTCTGGGGCATTTCCCTTGAGCATTTTAGACCAAGATGAAAAAATAACATGAACCAACAGCCCATGATTTCATCTCTCCTAAATTTCATCCTACATGAGTTGCTTTGGCAGAAGACACCATAGAAGGAATTTTCAATGCAATTCACATACTTGTCTTCTTATGAGAAACCCACATTCGGAAGAATTCACACCTACATGAGAACCTATTTTTAAAAACCCACTAGAGTGTCTGTCAGGGAGAGTACTTGAGCCAGGTTCTTGTTTCCTAGCTGGAAAAACGAAGATCTAGCACCCACCTTTGTATTGATGGAGGTCAGTCAGGTTCTCCTGGTATGTGAGGATGATGGTCTGGTACTGAGTGACAATCTGGCGCCGGAGGCTCTCCCAGCAAGGGGACAGATCCCCCAACTCCTCCAGCTCACACACTCTGCAAGGCAGACACACACACACACACACTATCAGGCCACAGAGCCGGCTCCCTTCCCTAGGAGAGGCAGCGGCGTCCCAACCAAGCAGAAGAACGAGTGGACATGGAAGTGCAGTCGATGCCAGGGAAGGCCTTGGACAACAGCCACACTGCAGGTCCACAGAGCAAGCAGCGGGCACATGACACACCACTCTAGGAGGAATGGCTGTATGACCAGCAGACTACTCACCATCACAGAAACTCTGTCAAATGTCTGGGGAAAACTAAGTGGAGGAGAGGGGCTCTAGGGGAGTGGCTCCCTGCCCGGACCCACACAGGCCACGTGGGACCCTCCTGGAAGATGAGATGAGTGGAAGCCCGTAAGCCATTTCTTGGGGCCATCTCACCTCTGTCTCTCCCAGAGACAGTTATGAGACAGCTTCTCACTGCCCCCCGTGTTCTGGGGAGGCCTGGGCCTTTCTGCCCTACCCCTAGGAACGCTGCTGCAGAACATAAAGCTGCAGAGCGGTGGTCCACAGCTGGCTGGCACAGGATGACCACGCTCTGCCGCACTCACCCAGCCCCCTCTGTCTCAGGGGTGTCCCTCGGGGGGAGGGACAAGGGCCATAGGAGGTTGGCAACTGTGGTAATGATTTCTTTCTCCACGTGGGTAATGGGCTGTCTAAATCCAGAAGTAGCATGAAGGCAGGGAAAGGGAGAAGAGAAGAAAAAAGAGCATCTGTCACCTCCAGAAAAATAAAAGCTGTGGAAGAATTGAAACGTAACTGTCTTAGCTCAGCAGTAAATAACAGCTACATAATCAGAATAATGAAAATACAGATGGACTTAAAAAAAAAAATAAAGATAACCATATTAGGAAGCTGGGGAACGGGCAAGTACAAAAGATCTAAAACCCTCATCGCAGGGAGTCAGTAGCTAATCCCCAAAACCGATTAAGAGTGTACACTATACATTTATTTAGAAATACAGTGGTAAACACTAAAATGGTTAAAAGTGGTTATTTCTTGGAAGCCGATCAGAGACTAGAGGGCCCCAAGATTTATGCCATTGTTAAAAGCCTTTTGACACTGTTTTTTTATACTATGCATATTTTTCTATGGGAGGGGAGAAGCTAATTTTATGGAATCTACTAGATGGCCCAAGGTTAAAAAAAAAAAAAAGTTGTACCATTTTATCATGAAAATGGCAAAATTCAAGTAAAAGAGTGTGCACGCAGGCGAGGCTGTGGTCAGACCTACACCGGCAGCTGCCTGCGGACCCTGCGGACCCTGCTCACGAGCGCATGAGCCCCGGCTGCACGGCTACCACTAGACCCTCTCTGCTGGCTCAGCCTGTCTTTCTGCTCCTTCTCATGCTGCCGGTCTCAGTTTAATGTTACCATCCCACAGAGGCCTGCCTGGACCACCCTCCTTCTCGCCACCCCCTCGATTTCGGCACACAGCTCATGCAGCTGGGGCTCGGGGCGTGGTCCTCACTTCTCCAGAAGGACTATCTTCCATGGCCTGTCTCACTCATCATGAAGCCTCCCACACCACACACACCACCAGCCACGTGTGTGAAACTGATGTTGAAACACAACAAAACCCTCAAAGCCAAAGTTCTTGAGAAATGGGTAAACTCTTCAAAGTTGTAACCTAGTATACCAAATAATGGGAATTTACGCTGTAATTAAAATTATAACGTGAATAGTGAAGATCTGTGCAAATGTAGATGGTAGCTAGGAAAATCTGCACAAATATGGAAAAGCTGAAAGGAAAAATTTTAAAGTTAAAATAACTATAAAATAGTATATAGATAATACACAGACAAAGCAGCTTGTTGCATTATTCTTGTTATTCTAAGGTTGAGTTTTTTCTAAGATAAAAAATTTTTTAAAAAAGCTTATTTGAACAGTGAGATCCTGACTGAACTGTGTCCTATCACACTTGTTATATTGTGTTCATAATTAACACTGTCTTAGGACAGCAAGAAGAAACAACCTCTGAGGAAGACTGGTGACACACACTGCGATCTGGGGTTGAGCCAGGTCTCTGGCTTCTCCCCACCAGGGGATCAATGGAACATGCCCTTGGCTGAGAGATATGGAGGACCGGAGGGCCCCAATGGGTCACACATCGCTCTCTGTAGCCCCTATCACTGTGGCCCTACCCTAGGAAGCTGCTGACCCGGTGGCCAGGACCCAGGAACAACCGGCCACTCCTAACTTTCTACAGGCCAACTGAGAAGGGAAAGGAGAGGGAAAGGGAGAGGGGCAGGCACTGTGTGCTGGACCCATGTCTGGTGCTTCCCGCACCCTGTCTGGTGGTGGCCTCGCACAGGAACTCAGGAGACAGACGAGCGAACACAGGCTTCGGCGAGCCAAGGCCACAGAGCAAGCAGGTGGTGGCGGCTGGGTCTGAAGCCAGCCTCTCTGCTGCCAGTGCTCTACTCGCCACATCTAAGAGCTTCCTGGAAAGGAAGGGGCAGATGACCCAGGACTGATGGGCAGGCGGGCGGCCTCTCCACAGGGCCTCACCTGGCCGCATCTTCTTCTAGTAGGAGCTTCACGAACTGCCGGGGCACGTGCAAGGACAGCACGCTCTCTGCCATCTGCTCCAGGATCCGCAGGTGGTTGCCGTCCGTGGTGGGGAACCGGTACATGCGGCAGATGGCGCCGCCAAACACTGGGTTGGGTGATGGGGAGGAGACAGGCCACGTGTAAGCCGGTGACACAGCTGCCATGCAGGCCCTCCTCCCTGGGCCCTCAACCCTGCTTCTCACTGTTCCTCTCCAGAGAATGCAAACACTTCAGCCGAAGCCCACCCAAGTGACAGCCCAGCTGCTCCTCCCCTGCGACACACCATCTTCTGGTCCCAAGATGGGGACCTGACTCTGGAGCGCAGGGGCAGGGGCGCGGAGGGTCAATCACCAAACGAGGTAACACAAGGAAGGAGGAAGAGTGGAATGAAGGAGGGGACCCCCCCACACACACTCCTTCCCTGGAGGATTGCTAACTCCACATGCTGGCAGAAAGCATGGCACTTACAAACGTGGCAGGGAGGTGACAAGGTGACAACCGGGGTGCCTGGCCATGACAATCCAACCGGGCAGGGAGGAAAGGGTGAGTGTGGCCCGAGTGGACTCTCACAAAGAGTGGCAAGGGTGCCAACGGAGGGAGCTGTTTACCCGATTTCAGTAAAGTGTCTTTTCGCAACGAAGCATACTTGGATCGGATTCCCAGTGCCTCTGTCAAGCTCTCATCAACCGGGAGAACCATCTAATGACGTGGGCAGAAAAGCAGAGAGACAGTGAGACCCAAACAACTCCAGAACACTCTGCAGAAATGGGGCCCACGTGCATCACTGGAGAACTCTTAAAATTAGTAACCACCATTCACTCTGCAGGAGTACACTGCCCCAGCCCCTAGGTAACCCACCTGCCAGCACCCTGCGCTCAGGCCACGCACACCTGATTTTCCAGTGACTCGGTCACTTCACCCGGTATTGCAGGGGTGTGACATACAGAACGAGAGGCAGGCTAAGATGATGCTCAGGAACGTTTGCGCAGCTGACCTCTTAGGCTTATTTTGGGTAAAATGAGCTAGCTCTGTATGTTACGGCAGTGGCCACTCACCAGTGTTTGGTGTATTAAAACTGTAGTCTGAGAGCATGCGGGGCTGTGTGGGTGACAGGGCATGGGAGGCGGGGTGACAGAG
Organism: Enhydra lutris kenyoni; assembly: GCF_002288905.1. NCBI lineage: Eukaryota > Metazoa > Chordata > Mammalia > Carnivora > Mustelidae > Enhydra > Enhydra lutris. The sequence continues at coordinate 15,306,444 of NW_019154128.1, read as the reverse complement.
AGGGAGGGGAGGAGGTAGAGAGGGGAGAGGTAATTGAGAGGCTGCAGGGGTGTGCGGATGGGAGGCGTGCAGAAGGCAGCCATGTGGCACACGTGTGCCAGAGAGGGAAGGTCTAACAGGTAAGATAATCCAGGCCTCATTCCACACCCCCTGCCCCCGCCTGACTGCAGCTCCTCCAGCTGCGCTCCCACCCAGCACAGCCTTGCATGTCACAGTCCCTGAGGGGAACCCCTTCTCACTGTTTTGAGAAGTGCCTGGGTGGGGGCACATTCTGCCTAAGGGGCCTGTCTTTCCCTTCCCAGAGCACAGAGGCAAAGTCCACCTGGACACATCCTCTGACTCCTTCCAACATGGAGGAACAAGGCGGTGTGCTCACCCGCCCATTGACGGTGTCCACAGACCGGGTCACAGGGGGCCGCTGGTCCGACTTCTCCTCCATCTGCCAGCCGATCACAGTGATGTTACCCACGCGGTCACTCTCTGCAGATCTGTCACAAGCAAACTGCTTTAATAAGAGGCTATATACCTGTGCTTTGTTTTCTGCTTAAGTGCAAAGCTCAGCCACCCTGGGTCTCCGAGGGGTCAGTCAGCCACCTTTCACCACACATACAGGTTCCAGGGCCGGGGGGGGCGGACAAGGAAACCATGAGAGCAGAGAGGAGGGCTGCAGTTCCACAGAGAAGTGTGCATGTGCCTGTGGTACAGCTGGAGGGGAAGAGCTGTGCTTGCTCGGGAGGCAGTCACTGGCCCCTGGGCTGACCTCTGCCCCAGAGACTGGTGAGGACACATCTTGGAACCAGGACCAGAGACCTTCTTCTGGCACCAAACCCCTTTGATTAGACGCAAGACCTAGGTCTGGACCCCAGTAAGTGGAGGGTTTTCCAAAGACTCTGAATCCTGATATGATATAGGTAAGGCCACTCGAGCCTGCTCAGCTTCACCTGTGAGGCCCCTCAGGGTAGCTGCCAGCTGTCTGAGCCCATCTGATTCATCCAGGGAGGCCCCAGGGATCCCTAACACCTCAGGCTTTTTACTGAAGGAGTCTGAGCCAGGTTCTAAATTTTTATGTGGTCACATATACTGACAACCTCCTTTGTGACTTTTTCTCCCTGTCCTCATGCCTAGAGAAGTGCTTCCCCATGCACTCTGCTCAAGAGTCCAATGTAGCCACTTTGCAAAAGGAAGGTATCCATTTCTTCTATTTAGCTCTGATCCAACTAGAATTAGTTCCGGCACATGACGTACCTGATCATTTTTCTCTAGCAGCCCTTTGCTCCACACGAGCCCTTGCATTTTCTGTAAGACTTGTCCTTCCTGCTGAGGCAGGTTCCCTATGCACACCGAGGGCTGAACCAGGACTCTTGTTCTGCCCGATGCCTGCGACACTGCCCTCACTGTAGCTTTAGAATGGCACACTGTCCAGCAGGTGATTAACCCTTGTCAAATTTCTTTTGCTATTTTGGACTATCTTCCCAACTTTTTACATTATTTTGAAAAAAAGAACACCATGTTGGGGTTTTGTTGACAACTGTCCATGAAATGAACTTGGGAAGGGCTGACATCTTGACCTCTTTCATTTTCCTTTCAGGGACACAGCAGGGATTCCCCTTCCTTCCTTCCATAAATATTTACTAAGCACTAGGCTCTATTCTAGGATATGGCAATGAAGGAAAGCAGACAAAAACCTTGCTGCCTGGGAGATCATATCCTACTGGGGAGGGAAAAGATGATACACAAAAATATTGAGTATTATCAGATATGTACCTAGGTTTTCCTTACGTCTGTGTACAACAGGGCTCATATTTCCTATGCATACTGCACATGCCCATTCCCTAACAGGTCCTCTGATGGGCTGAGTTTTAATCTCACTTCAGTAAGCAACCACTAGGTCACTGACACCAGCCTTTGGGAGGGGGCTGGGCCCTCTCTGCATGCAAGAAATGGTCCATTTATCCCTAGACCTCCTGATTCCAGATCCTTTCAAGGGAATAAAATTAAATACCAACCTTAGTGTTAAATGCAACCTATGATGTCTGTCCTGGAGCAGATCTTTGACAATGAATGTTCCGGAGCCCAGTAAATACATCTGAGGAAGAGTGGGTAGAGAAGGCATTAGTATGCTTGGTTTGCTTCTGGTCCAGATACCAGGCCCCAGAGGAGCCCAGCAGGCTGGTTCCCACAACACACCTGACCCTATCTCAGGGATGCTCAGGAAGAAACTCCTAAAGATGAATACATTTGGACATCAGTTACTCTGTGAGCAAAGCAGTGAAGTTAATCTGTGTTCACCTCTCACTCAGATGATTATAGAACTTAAGAACAGAGAACAAAATCCCAAGAACCACAACATGTTACTTAACTGTTCCCTGAGATCGATCTTTGACATCATACACGGAGAGTTTGATTTGGGTCATCTGATTGATAAGAGAGTCTTGAAAAAAGGCAATACTGCTTAGAAATATTGGATTGTTGGTTCCCTAGAAGAGGAAAGAGAATAAAATCAGAATACAGAGTTGGATTTTTCCAAGTAATTGTTTTGGAAACACACCAACATCTTCAGAACGGGACACTAACTTTCTTACCAACTTGGATCAACACACACACTGATGAGGGCTTACATGGAAGCCTACAAACATGACCAAATGCTGCTTAGAGAAAGGACAAAGTAGTGGGACAGGCTTCTCCAGAAGCACCCGCCACAGGCAGGCCCACAGCACAGCTGCATCCAAGGGCTCACTCTAAGGGCTTTTTGCTCACTAGAAGGGATCTTCTAAGAGTGAAACAACCCTGATGTTCGCGTGTATTCTCGGTATTACCACTTTAGATGAGTGGTGTGTTTGATCTCCTACTTTGAGTTGTTCCTTTAGGATGTACAAAGGCAGATGAGAGAAGGAATGAATGGCGTAAGTCGTTTCTTATTTCCAGAATCCCATAGTTGTAATAATTAAGAATGGACCTTTTTAAGGCTATCCTTTTCAAAAGATGAGCTGTGAGTTCCTAGCTCCTAGGTGGCCACTTCTTGGCAGCTTAGCCCTGTCCCCAGAGCCCTGTAACATATTCTCTTTCTCAGGCAGTGGTTAACTATCTGAGCCAAATGCTTAATAGCTCCTGTCTGTGCCTGCTGTGGGTCCCATGCCTCCAGCTGTGCTCCCTCTGCAGCTCCAGATCCAGGTTCTCAAGGGCTGCTGGACGGCCACTTCTGCGCAGCCTGCTGGGACCATGACCCGCCCAACCTCACCCTTCATCTGCCCTTGGTTAAGGCCATCTCTGGCTCTCTTCCCAAGGAGGCAACAAATGTTGCTTTGGTACCACTTTCTCCATCATTCTCTACCACCTAGGGACAGTGAACTGCTCCCACAAATCCACCCCCAGGGCCTGTCACATGCATTCCTACTCTCCACTCATCCCACTGCCAGTAAGGTCCTACACACTCCCCCAGATGACTGACAACTTAGGACCTCCCTGAAACACATCTAGTCCAGCAACTCCCCTCTGAAAAGCCTGCTCTGGCCTGCTACAAACTCCTCGCCTGATATTCAACACTTCTCTCCCTTGCTCCTTCACTTGGGCCTTCTGCACACACAAAACAGGAGAAGGTTATTCTCCAAACCCACGAGATGCTTTCCTATTGCATGTTTTGCATGACTACCCACAGAATTCTGATGTGCTTTTCAACACGTGGTCCCCAGACTGGCTGCACAGGCATCACCTGGGAGCTTGTGACAACTGCAGAGTCCTGGGCCCCTTCCCACCCAGATCTCTGAAGTCAGGATTACACTAAGCGCCACCGAGGCAGCCTCTCCAATCCACAGAGCTGGACAGGCCGCCACCCCCCAGGTGCCGCCCTCCTCTCGCTACTCTACCGCTTCCCACAGGGCCTTGTACAGATGGGCCACGCCTACTCTGCCTCCCCACCAACAGGATGGGATGCTTCCCGAGGCAGGGACCTGGCCTCCGAGGTATCTGTATCAACCAAGGGCCCAGGACTATGCTCCATGCACAGGCAGGGCTCAGCAGATGCTCAGAAAACAAAACTGTTGATTCGAACTTGGAAATAAGTTTCCAAGAGAATGAAAAAGGGTGGTCTATGTTCCAAAATGTAAAAGGGGGAAGGGGAGGAAATGCAGTTTAAGTTTGTTTGAGACTGCGAGGGAGGGGTTAATTCATACAGACACATCACAGACAAAATCCTGCAGGATCACACACAGATCCTATAGTTTTATAACTTACATACGGTGCTCAATTATCTAAAAAGAGTTGGTAAAATTCCTGAGGCGAATGCACATAATTCAATGTAAAACATAAATATAAAACACACAATGTAAAAGGATGTACAAAGAAAGCCAATAAAAATAGGGGTAAGTCCAGTAAGAAGGCCGGTTAATAGTTAACACTCTCCAAACTGCGATTAATGAACACAATTCTCCAAAAGCAGCAGCCAAATGAAAATGACAAAGAAGGATGAGCTCCTTACCTCTTAAAAGGCAATAACCTTATAGGATCATTGTTCAAAGACAACCAGCCAATAGCTCATCAGTAACTGTAAAGGACATGGCAAATATAAACGCCACCCAAATGAATGTGAAGAGAAACCTCAATGCACTGAGAACCCGCAGAGGGGCAGCTCCAGGCGCTCAGGTCACCCACAGCCCTCCCACGGAGCATGCAGACGCTGCGCCAGCCCGTCGCGTCAGAGCCGGCAGCACCCACCTCAATGATCTCCGTCTGTGCGTGTTTCGTCCAGAATGCCTGAGGAGGGGTGGTGACACTCACAGCTACAAAACTATTTGGTTTTCGATCTAGCGATGGAGTGTGCAACTCACTGCAAGCTACGGAATCAAGACGGGAAAGAAATGAATCCTTTAAAATCAGGCTCTGGGGGGCGACTGGGTGGCTCAGTGGGTTAAGCCTCTGCCTTTGGCTCAGGTCATGATCCCAGCGTCTTGGGATCCAGCCCCATACCGGGCTCCCTGCTCGGCGGGAAGCCTGTTTCTCCCTCTCCCACTCCCCCTGCTTGTATTCCCTCTTGCTATGTCTCTCTCTGTCAAATAAATAAATAAAATCTTTAAAAAAAAAAATCAGGCTCTAGTTAGTTCTCGGTTCCAAACACACCCAGAGAAAGAAAAAAAAAAAATCAGTGACACTAAAGGGATAGGACCGTTACACTGTCAGTTGTCACATGGAGGTGATCTTTTACACTGGAAACAAGCTCTTCTCATGCTCCCCTTCCCCCTCAACCCCCACGCCCATGACAGCAAGGCCCTCATCATTCCCAATTTTTTTAAAATGCTCACTGGTGACTTAAAATATAGAAACTGATTTTTGCTTCTGAAAAATAATTTTAGTTCTCTATCCATTTGTATTATCTTCTCCTGTGCCTTTATGAATTTTCACTGTTTACTGGATATAATATAATACCAAGAGCTTTGGTTTTCAATTCAATTAGTTTTGACAATCACATGCACCTATACAACCATCACCAAAACAAGACGGAGAACTTCTCCAAAACATCAGACTAGAAAATTCCCCCTCATACTTCCCAGTCAATTCCCCAGCCTCTGCAACCAATTTCTGATTTCCATCGCATCATCTCTTCCTGAAGGTGAGATTCATCTACATTGTTGTACGTACTGATAATCACTCTCATTTTTTTCAAAAATTGATGAGCTAGATTCCATTGTATGAATGTATCAAAATTTACCAATTCTGTTACTGGACGTTGGGTTGTTTCTGGTGGTGAACCACTGTAAATAAGGGTGCTAAAAATATTCCTGTTTATGTCTTTTGGTGGACATGGGCTTTTATTTCTTTTGTATAGGATAGCTACCTAACAGTGACATTTCTAGGTTATAGTAGATGGTATGTTTAACTTTGCAAGACACAAGTTTTGCTAAAGCAGTTGCACCATTTTACAATCCCATCAGCAATGGATAGGAGTTCACAGTGTTCTGCCTCACTATGAACATCTGGTAGGATTAGTCTTTATTTTATAGTTTTCTGATGGATGTGTCTCAATTTGCACTTCCATGACGAGTAATCATGCAAAGCATTTTTCACCACGTATTTGTTCCTTTTTATAACTTGTTTTGCCAAAAGTCTGCTGGAGTTTTTTGCTCATTTTTAAACTGAATAGTTGACTTTTTTATTGTTAATTTATGAGTATTTTATTCTGGACCTGTTCTTTCTCAGGTATATGTGTTATGAATATTTTTCCCCAGTATGTGGTTTATCAATTTATTTTCTTACGGATTTTTAGGTTTGTTTGTTAGACTTTTAGTCTTGGAGAGTGATAGACAGGAAAACTGTTCCTCCATCCAAAAAAAGTACCCAGATCCTAATCCCTGGAACTTGTGACTATATTCCGTTACAAGCACTATGGATGTGATTAAAGTCATGGAACCTCGACCTGAGGGGATTTTTCTGCATTATTGGTGTGGGCTTAACCTAGTCACACAAGCTCTTAAAAGCAGCAGAGGAAGGTGACTTTTGCTATTTTGGACTTGTTTTTATTTGAAGGGTGAGTCAGAAAGATGTGACTATGGGGAAAAAAGGCAGGAGAGATGCAAACCATGAAAGGCATTCCGCCTGCTGGCTTTGGAGATGGAGGAAGAGGGCCACAAACCAAGGAATGTGAGCAGCTTTAAAAATGAAAACCAGCCTCACCTGGCTGCTAGCAAAGACATGGGGACCTCATCTAAAACCACATGTACACACATATAAAAACGCTGAATTCTGCCAGCAATATGAAGAGCAAAGAAACAAATTTTCCCCTGGCACCCCCAGAAAAGAATGCATCTTGCTGATAGTTTGGTTTTGGTGTTGTAAGACTCCAAGCAGAAACCTCACTCAGCCCATTGGATTTTTGACCTAAGCAATCTGTAAGATAATAAGTTTGTGTTGTTTCAAGGTGTTCAATCTGTGGCAACCTATTACGGCCCTGAGAGCAAACGAAAGCAGAGAGCTAGTACTTGCCTGCACTCTGTCCGAGAAGTCTTTGCCTACCCTGAGGTTGGGAGTGATGCTTTGTTTTCTCCTAGAAGCTTCAATGCTTTGTTCATTTTCTTTTTTTAAAGATTTTTTTCAAATTTATTTATTTTACAGCCAGAGATCACAAATAGGCAGAGAGACAGGCAGAGAGAAAGGGTGGGGGGAAGCAGGCTCCCCGCGGAGCAGAGAGCCCGATGCGGGGCTCGATTCCAGGACCCCGAGATCATGACCCAAGCCGAAGGCAGAGGCTTTAACCCACTGAGCCACCCAGGCGCCCTGTTCATTTTTAAGGTTCTCTTCTATTTCCTTTGCTCGGTCTGCCTCAGCAGGAGTCAGGGACTTGCCCATTTCACTTGCTTGCCCTCCTCTGAGCTATGTGTTTGACTGAGGGCCTGGTTTTTCTCAGCTCGCCTCTTCATCACGTGTGGGTTCTTAACACCCACACCTAGCTGGAACATTTGGGACTTTCAAGAACAAGCAACAGCAGATAGACTGAGGCATAACAGGTAGCCAAAGCCAGGAAGACTGGTATCAGATTAAGGGCCAAGTGCCACCTTCAGAACACACCCTCCTGTAGGTAACTGCTCTCTATCCCCAACCCGCAGCCAGCTCAGCTAAGTCTCACTCAGTGTTCATTCCTAGCCCAAGGGCCACAGCTTCCAAGACGCTCTCCCTCAGCAGCCCACAGTCTCATCTCCTGTCTGGCGCTTACATCACTTTGGCATACTTCCAGAGAAGCCACAGTCTCTGGTATGTGTGCCTTGTCTGTCCAACCCGATCATCTGTAATCCCAGCTGGGTAAGTGCTGCCAATGAGGCAAACTGGTAAAATGTATTTCAAGTACATATCCTTTGACTCAGCAATTCTGTATCCAAGCATTTATCCCAAAGACATAATCAACAAAATGTGTAAAAGATCTATGTACAAGTATGTTCACTGTGGTGGTATTTATAATGGCAAACTGGAAAGAACCTATAATGTCTGACAATGGGAAACTGGTTACAATAAGTATGGTGGAGTCTACACGGGCATCTAAAGTAATGGGGCAGATCCCATGATCATTACAATGGAAAGATGCCAATGACATTTTGCCACATGAAAAAAAAAAAAAAACATGTTAGAATACTAGCATGAGGGGCGCCTGGGAGGCTCAGTGGGTTAAGCCTCTGCCTTTGGCTCAGGTCATGATCTCAGGGTCCTGGGATCGAACCCCACTTGGACTCTCTGCTCAGCGGGGAGCCTGCTCCCCACCCCCACCCGCCTCTCTGCCTACTTGTGGTTTCTCTCTCTCTCTCTGTCAAATAAATTAAATCTTAAAAAAAAAAAGAATACTAGAATGACATTTTTATAGATAATCCCATCACCTCCACAGGCAAAAAAAATTACTAAAAATTCTATATAGCTCTGTGTGGGTGTAAAAAATATTTCTGGAAGGATCTATACCAAAATGCCAACTGTGATTCTCTCTCTCCCTCTCTCTGATAGGGTATTCTTTTCCTCTAACATTTTCTCTATTACAGGCTTTTTTTTTTTTAAGATTTTATTTATTTATTTGACAGACAGGGATCACAAGTAGGCAGAGAGGCAGGCAGAGAGAGAGAGAAGCAGGCTCCCCGCTGAGCAGAGAGCCCGATGCGGGGCTCGATCCCAGGACCCTGAGATCATGACCTGAGCTGAAGGCAGAGGCTTAACCCACTGAGCCACCCAGGTGCCCCATCTATTAGGCTTTTAAATGAGTACTTGTTAATTTTAAACTGAAGATAAAATATTTGACTATTCAATCATGGGCCCCTGCTCCTCCTTTTTTTTTTTTTTCATTGTGGTAAAAAATCACTTAAAATAAAACTCAATCTCACCTTTCCAAGCTACCTTCTTCATTCAAATGGCTATCGAACTGTCCTTGATTTGCCAGAATTGAAATATCCTGATTTCTGTCATGGGGTGAAGATTTTTACCTATGTTACATCAACTCTCATCTTGCCTCTATACTCAATCAGTTTGGCGTGAATTTTTTTTGTTAAATCCGTGTTCTGCATTAGTAAAGCTAAGTGAGTATTATTATGAGCTAGGTGGGATTCCCTTTACTTTTCTCCTATGCTGGGCCCTGTTTCTGGGGCCCCATCTTCCTTTTCCTCAACTTACTCCCTCTTTTGGGTAGAGCATATCCTCCACTCACTCCCAGAGAAAGGATGGGGGAGAAGTACATTTGAGAGTTTGCAAGGCTGAAATGTTTCTTTCTCCCCTCACATCTGACTGTCTGGTTGAGTAGAGAATCCCAGATTAGAAATATTTCTCACTTACATTAAAGGTGCTCCTCCCCATCTTCAAGTTCCCAGTGTCACTGAGAATCTCCTCCGTACTGGTTTGACCCCCATCCTTGGATATGACCTGTTTTCTTTCCTCCTCTCTGGAAGTTTTAGGATACTCATTTTATTTCCAGTACTCTGAAATTTCACCAGGATGTGCCTTGTTATGGGGCTTTTCAATCAGGATGCTGGGCCGTGGTAGGCATTTTTCACCTAGAAACATACTCCTCAGTTCTGACAGACTTCTTATTTCTTGGTAATTCCTTCCCTTTTCTATTTCCTCTTTTCTATTTCCTCCTGTAAAGGTTGGGCCTCTGAATTTGCTAATTTTCCATTTCAAATTTTTCTCCCATTTTCTATTTTGCTTTAAAATTTTTACTCTGGGGAATAATTCTTTGAATATCTCCCAACGTTTACTGACTTCTTATTTTTTTGAAGTCATATTTTAAGTTTCTAATATTGCCCTTGTTCTTCAATTTTTTTTTTTTTTTAGTGCCCTGTTCTTATGTTATGGGTACGCCATCTTCTCTTATAATTTTTTGACATTTTCTTCTACTTTCTTCAATGTTTTTGTTTCTTCCGAGTTCTGTTTTTCCCTGCTTCTTCCTTCCTGTGTGGGCCTTTCACAAAGGACTTTAATCTGCAAACATTCTTAGATTTTATTTTAAATCAACTTTGAGGATTTATATATAAAATGTGCCCATTTTCAGTAGAGAGCTCGATGAGTTTTGATAAGCGTTTACATCCATGTAACCACCATGGTCAAGGCGCAAAGGGTCCCCTGTGCTCTTTTCAGTCAGTCCTCACCAGCACTCCTGGACAACCACTGATGGGTCATCCTGAGCTCCACGTAAACAGACTCAGAAATATACATTGGAATATGGCTTTCACTCTGCACAATGCTTCTGAGGTTCATCCCCATATATATTAGTACCTCACTCCCTTTCCTTGCTGAGAAGTACTCCATTGTACGCACATACCGTTCTCCTGCTGATGGATGTGTGGGTTTTTCCAGTCTTGGCTGTTATGAATCAAGCTGTAATTGGTAGGCATATACCAATCTTTATATGCACAAAAGAATGCCCATTCATTTTTAAGGATGAGGTATCAGAAGGCTGAGTGTAAGGGTGGGCCGGAAGGACTCTACAACGGTGCCTGCATGGCTGGCTGGCCTACTTTCATCTGGGGTCCAGAAAGCCAGCATCTGACTCTTTGCGGGGAGTGGGAGTGGGTGGCTTACTTTCTCCAGAGTGAAGCCTCCTGCCTAGAAGAATAAGCCTGGCAGAATCAGGATAAGAGGAAGAAGGCTGGAGAGGGCAAGGTGGGGTGTTGTTATTCAGTAGACTTTTGGCCCTTCACCACGCTCTCCCGCATTCTCATGGGCCTCAACCCAGAGCCTCTGCCTCCCAAGTTTCTTTTTTTTTTTTTTTTAAAGATTTTATTTATTTATTTGACAGAGAGAGATCACAAGTAGGCAGAGAGGCAGGCAAAGAGAGAGGGGAAAGCGGGCTCCCCGCTGAGCAGAGAGCCCGATACAGGGCTCGATCCCAGGACCCTGGGATCATGACCGGAGCCGAAGGCAGAGGCTTTAACCCATTGAGCCACCTAGGCACCCCTGCCTCCCAAGTTTCTTACGAAAATAACCACCAGTCCCTGCAGGATTTAGAGAGGGTGGTGGGAACCTGAACCCCAAACTCTTCCTTTCACAAACTTTCCAATAAGCCTCTGCTTTAGCCTTTGAGCTCCCCAGTATCTTTGGGACAAATCCACCACCCTCACAGACAAGCAGGTATGACCACACTCCTCTCCATCTGCTCCTTCCTCTTCGTGGATTACATTTTGGGGGTTCCAAAAACGTCTCACTGCACAAAGTGTGTGTTTCTGCTTATTCTTCCTAGTGCCTGAGATGGTTTAAGACAAGAGGGTGGAAATAAGTTCACTCCTCTCTTGTGAAACTGTAAGTCCTTGGGTTAGTATTATAATTTGTGAAGAGCAAGGAAGCCCTCGATTGGGAGTGGGCAGCTGGGGGAATCCCAGCAGGGTTACAGGCTGCTTCCCCCAAATCCTGTTCCCAGTTCACAATGCAGGACTCCCTCCCACTGCAGAACTAGCCAGCAAGTGAGGATTAGGAAACCCTCTGAACTTGTTTAGGGGTATTCAGTCTGAAATGGGGATGTTTCCAAAGTTTAATCTTAATTTGATAATAATAATGCCCTTACATGTTTAAGGATTTGGTCATTAGTCAAAGTTGATTGTCTGATTTCGCTTTAACCACCATGATCTTGTTTGTCTCTCAAATGGTAACACCCCATCTAGCACACCAGGAAACTGGTCCAGCAAGGCCAAGTAGCAGGCTCAAGGCTGTGTGGTTGGTCTGTGGCACAATAGGGACTAGAATCCCAGTCACCTGACTCCTGAGGAGGAGCTTCTTTTACATCATACCACCTCCTAGACACCACTGCCAGGCCACGGCCAACGCTGACCACTGCCCAGGGGACAAGGGCAGGGGAGAGCAATGCAGGAAGGAGAGTGTCACACTCTGGAGGAGAACCATCTGTGGCTGACTCCACCATGCCAGACCTTCTGGGTAAACCACAGTAATGCCATCCATGCTTCCCTGACCCCAGAGCTAGCACATGCTACTACCGTTCTTTAGGACAACTTTAGGGCATTCAGGCCAATATTTAGGACATTCTGACACTGTCCAAGAGGGAAAGCACTAGGTGTCATTGCCTCCATTCCCAAAGTAGGGAACAAGAGCTAGGCAGCGAAGCCCAACTGCACGGGGCATTATGGCTAGGGCTGATGAGGCTGACCCTGAGCCAGTTTTCCCACCCCTCCAGCCTTCCCCTTGGAGGAGGGAGACTGTCCTTCAGCTCTCCGGTGCTCACCTCCTGCCCCTCCCCCACCACTACTAGCCTGGAGGGAACATAAGCTGAGGAGACCCAAGGCCTGTGGGCTCCAGGTTCCCTCCCACAGACAGGATATGCACACCTGCCACGTGACTTCATCTCAGAAACAGTTCAGCAGCAGCAAGTTCTCGGATACAAATTCACACCAGGGTCCGGTTTTTCTTTTTTTTTTACTCCTTTTATATAGACCTTTTTTAAAATTAACATATAATGTATTATTTGCCCCAGGAGTACAGGTCTGTGAATCACTAGACTTACACAATTCACAGCACTCACCAAAGCACATACCCTCCCCAGTGTCCATAACCCAGCCACCCTTCCCCACTTCCCGCCAGCAACCCTCAGTTTGTTTCCTGAGATTAAGAGTCTTAGGGTTTGTCTCCCTCCCCGGTCTCACCTTGTTTCATTTTGGTTTTTGTTTTTAAGCAACATACATTTTAAAACAAATGAACAAAAAATTCAAAAAGATACCTACCTAAGCTGAATTCTAAAATGGGCTCATCTGGATCTTGTATATTTCCTGAATAAAAAAGAAATGATGGGGAAAAAATCACCCTTAATAACCTTTTCCTTGCATTTAGGTCTTATTCAGAAGACCCAACATCCTACTTTTCCCCCTCTCAGAAACTATTACATGAGATAATTTCTTCATTTCCTAAACATTTTGCTTTTGAGATTCCTGTCTCAGACTCCAAGACCAAACCCCCCTCCCTTCCTCAACTCTGCACATCCTCAACAAGGAGGGCTTTGATCATGGCCTGGGCACTTGCCAGATGGGCGCTGTGGACATTCCCATATCACCTACTGGCAAATGAGCCCTGGGGGTACCCACCCAAGATGGAAAACTGCCAGCAGTCAGACTGCAATGAAAGCAGTTTCCAGGAAGAGGGCTGACCTCCCTTCCCTCCCCATTCTCTGAATCAACCAGAAGAATGACATAGCAGGGTGCCCTCCAGCCTGGGGCCATCCCTGGGGACTCATTCTGGCTGTCCGCAGGGGACTCCAGGAGGCAGGCGTGGCCCTCCCAGCACTGGTACAGCGTGGGACCTATGTGTGGTGACCTTGCCCCAGGAAGTTGGAGCAGGGCCCATGAGGCTCACCTGCCAGAGAGAGGCCCAACATGTCAGCTGCCACATCAATGGTGGAAGCCCGCTGCATCGCACGGGCCCTGGCGCCATGGCGAGGGCTGTGCTCTCTTGCTGTCATGATGTCATTGGTGATGACGTGCTTGCTGTTCCTGGGTCAGACCACGCCTGATTCCCCGGGAAGCGCTGTCAACAACCCCTAGTCCCCTAAGGTGGCAGTAGTCCTGAGAAGAGGCACAAACACTGGTAAGAAACACAGGGTTGGTGACTGAGAGACCGTGCTCTCGTGGACAAAGTATGTGCCTAACACGAGCAAGTGAGGAGCCAGGGCCGGAGAGTCCGGCGATCTAGGCCCCTTCTAGTGACCTCTTCCTCTACGCTGTCCAGCACTCACACACACCACCCACACATATACGCATGGGATCATGTAAGGAAATCACATTCTCTTCAACAAAGACATGCCACATTAAATGATGGTTTAGATATAATGATAAAGATGGCTCTTGAGATTTTCTTCGTTTTATGATGCTCTTCTGTTGACAAGTCTTATAGCATCTGTAAAATTAAATCAGTTCACCTCTGTCAGAAAGATAGGAGATGCATGAAGAGCTCTGCCAGCCACTGACTATGATGGCATGGTAGAACACTGGAAAGACAGAGGCACATGTGTCCAGCCTGCTCTCTTTCCTCCCAAAGCTACAGAAACCTCACATGTGTCTTGGGCATGGGCCTGCTTTCCTGGAACACATGTGCATGTGATCTATGCCTGACTTAGGTGGATGGTGCTGTGTGCTATGGTTATAGAAGTCTCTGGCAAGGTGCCACCAAGCGCTGAATCAGACAGAGGCCCTGGCATGGCACAGAACACACCTTGGGCTCTAAGAAGTGGGTTAAGCAGCAAAAAGTGACTTTCACGTGTTTCTAGCCCTCTGTGTGACAATTCCTGCTGTCTTTAAAAGGAACTGACCTTTAGGAGTGAAGATAATTAGACTGAACAATAAGGCTGGTTTCAAACACTCCTTTCAAAGTGTGTCAACACCTGTGCCCCCAAAAGGCCTGTGTTCCCTCTCTTGAGTTAATATTCACCCAGCAACTTACTGGACATGTTTGTTCTTGGACCAGTTGAGACACGTGGCATTTCTTCATAGAAGCACATCCAAATCCATCATCTAAAAATAGAAAATTATAAACTTAACAAGCTGGTCAAACACGAAGTTCTGGAGAACGTGTATTATAATGCTTATGTTATAACTTTAATGCCTAGAGATATGGGGAAGCAAAGAGCTACTCTAAGTTCCCTTGTGCTCCATACAACAATCCAACCCAACCTTTTGGCTCAAAAGCAAAGGTTTTGCTGAAGCCCAAAAGAATGAGAAACAGAGTGCACATTCCCATTCCCCTTGCCCCAACCAGGGATGATCCAGGGTAACAGAGACCAGCCCCAAAGCAGCTACTGTGTGGCTAGGATGTGGCTGAGGGAAAAATGAGAAGTTAAGAATCTGAGTCCCAGGCATCCTTGCTCACAAATGTCAGGCTCTGGAAGAAGCTGCTGGGCCCCTCTGAGGCTCTGCCCTCTAGTGTCAAAGATGAGGCTAGTTGTACACCCATCTCACAGGGCTGCAATGACAACCAAATGTGCAAAAATGGAAGAGGGCTTGCCCTGATGTGGCTGTCTGGCTTGTGGGTGTCTTCCTGCGAAGCAGAATACCCAGGTTCCGACTCCGTCCCGGGGGACTGTCAGAGCAGACTGGCGCATGAGCTAGCTGAAACTGCTGGAGTCTGGGGTATAGATGACAGGCAGAGAGTGTGCTCGGCCCAAAGGCAAACTCAGCTTCTCTGACAGGCTGAGCTCCTACCCCTCCCATTGGAGCACCTGGGGACCTTTAGCCTGGGCACCTCAGCAGAGAGGGCAGTGGCCCGGCGGAGGAGTACCAGTAAAAGTCTCCAAGGGGAAGATTCACCAGTTTGCTGACATCAATGAAAATGGCAAAGACAGGGGCGCCTGAGTGGCTCAGTGGGTTAAGCCTCTGCCTTCGGCTCGGGTCATGATCTCAGGGTCCTGGGATCGAGCCCCGCATCAGGCTCTCTGCTAGGCAGGGAGCCTGCTTCTGCCTCTCTCTCTCTTTCTCTCTGCCTGCCTCTCTGCCTACTTCTGATCTCTCTCTCTGTCAAATAAATAAAAAATGAATCTTTAAAAGAAAAAGGCAAAGACAGGGAAAGTACTAATACCTATAATTTATAGTAATGCTTGTCGAATTTACCAAAAAAAAAAACTCACTAAAAATGCAAGTGGCTAATGTATGAATTCAATAAAAGAAGAATACACGTGGTAAACATTTTGGAAAAGTAACCAAACTCATTCATAATAATTAAAGGAATGCTAAATAGTCCTATATTCACCTAAAGTAGTCTTCCAAGAGAGGTTTGCTTGTGATCCTCATGAGAATAAGCTTTACTGGCAGACCTAGGGGAAACTTCATGGGGTTCTCCTCTATTGCTGATACATCGGAACATGCATTTCAGAAATTTATTTATGAAATTATTCATTACATTATTTATAGAAATTTATGAACAAAAGCAAAATTCTTGCCCACAGGCCGAAGATGCCTATTGTAGCATTACTTATAATGACAAACCCTGGAATGAATCTACTGTCCGGCTACCTGTCAGTGCATTCTGGAACATCTATAAGGCACACTATCACATGGCTGTTTGAAGATCATGATAAAGTTAATAAACACATGACAGTTTCTTCAGCCTTGGTAGGGATCAGGAAACCACTAATCACAACCACAAGATAACCTCATCAGAATAGCTAAAAATGGGGGGGGGCACAATACCAAGTCTTGGTGAGGATGTGGGATAAACAGAACCCTGAGACACTGCTAGCGGAAGGTAAAATGGCACAGCCACTCTGGAAAACCGGATTCACCAAAGCTGAGGTACACCTCCACCACAACCCAGTGCACAGCTCAGAATGGAACTGCTAACAGAAATGCATGGTTATGTTTACAAAGGGACAAGGGACATGTAGAGCATAGCACTCATCACAGTCAAACACCGGCAACGATCCAGACGTCCGTCAACAAGAAACAAAAGAACACAGATGCTTTCAGAAATGACGTCAAGGGAGAAAGCCAGTCCCCAAGAGCTTATCTAGGCACTTCAATTTGTATAAAGTTCAAGCACGGAACAAATGAGTCCATGGTGCTCAAAGTCAGGACAGCAGTGTCTTTGAGGGGTGAGTACTGACTGGGGAGGGCATGTGGGGCATGAGGAGGCTTGTGGGCTCTGGTAATGCTCCATCTCCTGTTTTGGGTACTGGTTTCAAGAATGAACTTACTGTCTAAAAATTTTTTGAGCTGTACATGAATGATTTTTTATACTTCAATAAAAAGTTTAATTATTGTAATGACTACAACAAAGACAACAGCATGAAAAACTGTTTATGTCAGCTCTACCTCATGTTTTTAATGAAATATTCTGTGTCCTGGTCATAGTCATTTAAAAAGATGGGACACAGACTGGGGCGCCTGGGTGGCTCAGTCGGTTAAACGCTTGACTCCTGAGTTAGGCTCAGGTCATGATCTCAGGGTCATGAGATCGAACCCTATGTGGGGCTCCACACTCAGCAGGGAGTCTGCTTGACATTCCCTCGCTCTCCCTCTCTCTTTCAAATAAATAGATAAATCTTAAAAAAAAAAAAAAAAAAAAAAAAAGAAACCACAGAAGGAAAGAGCCAACAGGAGACCACATGAAGGAGAAGGCCATATTTGGGGGTGTGACCACGGGGAACTGGTCCCTTTTTTAGCTTCAGGTCACCCTCTTACGGGACTGAAATGATGACTGGAAGCTAAGGTCATCTCATACTGGCCAGAGGGAGAGGCCTGGGCCTGAATTAGCTCGAGGAAGGAGTGCTTCTTCCTTAAACTTCTTCGCAGTGTGTTTCCAGCATTGTCCTGCCTTGCTTGGTTGCCCTGCTCAGCCTGTAGTGAGGCTGTGGTCACTCCCCTGCACCTGGACCAGTGCAGACAGACCACCTGATAGAAGGCAACTGTAACCCGACTACCTGCCAGTCCAAGAGAGGCTCCCAAACGCCCTCACTCCTTCACCCCCCTCCCTCTTCCCCTTGCAAGGCCCCTGCATCTAGGAGGGTGGAGGGTAGGTATTATAGGCATTGTGGGATCCTGGGGATAGAAATGCTTAAAGGGGAACATTTACAGACTAACTTTACATTTGATAGAGTTCACAGACCATAAAAGCTTTTGGGTCAAGAGGACCTCAGAAGCCACTTCATGGTTATCTGGGGCATTTAATTAGGATCTGCAATTTAAATCATCAAGACCCAGAACGTGGATCTGATCTGTGCCGCTGAACTCAATTTTCCTTATTAGTCTCATTAACTTAAAGTAATTCACCAAGAATTCTTATATTCCCAAGGTCCCTGGTTTTCCTCCTGGCCCCATTTGAAGACCAGAGCTCATTAGGAAGAAAAACTGCACTTACATCAAACAGGACAGATAGTGTGTGGGAGTTATTCACGGAGCTGGAATTTATTTTCTTGGGGGCAAGAAAGAAAGAAAGAAGGAATAACTCATAAAACTAACTGCCTCTTCTCCTCACTCTGTGAGAGATGTGTAACGCTTTCTGACAAGAGGACATAGATCATCAATGCAATAGCAAACCCAGTCATGTTCCTTCCATCTCTGTGGGGCCAGGGGGATGAAGGTAGAGGAGCATAAGCAAGACAGGGGATGTGGTGGTTCACACAGATCCATGGGATTTGTGACGGGTGGCAGTGACTATCAGAAGCTTCTCAGGAAGCCAGTCTTAGAACAGGCCTGCCTGCCTCCTCTTCCACAGAACAAGGGCTCCCAGGCCTGGAAGGGGTCTGGAGGCCCCTTGGGCTCAGAAACCTCTTAGGGCTGCTGAGCTGGAGCTAGTGGAGAGGATGAGCCACACAATTTTCCATTTTCAATTGTCTTATACAATGGGGGTTCTTCAGAGAATAATCTTAAAATGGAGTTAATGGATGATGCCACAGAAGTCCAGACAAGGTGACTTTCTCAAGGTCACATTGGAGGTAAAGGATGAACTATCAGAATCGACCCAAAGCAAAAAGCCCAAATACAACTGGGGCGCTCTCGCTGCCCAGCCCACCCTACCACTGCCACTGCGGACAGGAAACAAGCTCCCAGCAAACCTTCCCTGGACCTCTGCTCTCCAGGCAGCACAGGAGCGAAAGTCAGATGGAAGGCTTGAGTGAGTCAGAGCATGAATCAGCAGCCCCTGAGGAGGAGGCTACTACAGGAGTCAGAAAGAGGAAGAGTTTTCTCTCAAAAACCCCAGTCCAGGATAGCCACAATCACTGATCCATGAGGCGTCACACTGCTCACTGGCAAATCACTACTAATAATAACCTCAGAGAGATAGCTGCTGCCTTCTCCACGAAGCCCCTCCTGCAGACACTGCCCAGCAGCCAATGGCTGTGCCTCAGTCTCCCTAACACGACAAGCCAGTCTGTACCTCAAGATAATGCACTTCCTGGTATGACCATGGGATGAGGAGTGGGGCACCTTGTGTCTTACGAATGTCAGACTTAAGCTTCTTACTTCTTCCATTTCCTCCTGGGTGCCTCATTCAAGTCTACATATAGACCAGGGGTCTAGCAAAGACCCACTGAGTAAACAAACTGTCAGCTTCTGTGGCAGACTGGCCTTGCTCACCAGAGTCTGGCTTTCTCCTTCATCCCAGGTACACTGACAGGTCACCCTCTCCAGCCCCCTTCTAGTCTGGTACAGCTGTGTGACAGCACAGAGGGATGCACGCAGGCTGAAATAAAGGTGAGAAAGCAGCTCATGGGACCCTCCAAGTCTCCCTTCCCCCAGATTCCTGGCTGGATGTAAGGGACTGAGTGAATAATTCTGAGGCCTAGGGTAAGTGAGTGACTCCAAGGACAAAAACTAGGTCCCTATGGCTGGGTAGAACAGAGGCCCTGCTCCCCATCCCTTCCCCACAGACAACCTACACTGAGCTTAACTTGCGTAAGAAATCACCTGTGCTGTGTGAGGCCACTGAGATTCGGGAAGTGCTTGTTCTAGCCGCTAACATTAGTTACCTTGACTAAAGTCTGGCACATTCCAGGCACCCAGTAAATGGTCATGGCGAAAATAAAACTCACAGCCACCAGCTCACACCTACCACATAGTGTTGGGGAAAGAATGAGGCTTTGCTCTCTGCAGGAGGTATGCCCAGTTCATGAGAAAAGAGCCAGCAGGTGGCAGGGAGACCCTCACAAGGGGCCAGGAAATGAAAAGAACACAAAGAAGTAAAACAAGCAAACAAACAAACAAACAAACCCACTTTAGCATACAATCAACCTGGCAAGTGTCCCCTCTCTAATTCCACATCAGGCTCAGGGTACCCTGCTAACTCTCCCGCCCTTCCACCCCAGTATCACCCAGCTAGCCCTGGACCTCACTGCCCCAGACACGTGCCATGATGGAAGCTGGAGTTAATGTTGAGAAAGCAAGTTCCCTGAGATGGCTCTAGAGCTGTTAATCCAACCAGGAGAGAAGAAGAGACCCAGCTCTCCCACTGGGCACCAAGATCAGCCTCATTCCAACTAGAGCCAGCTGGGAATAAGGGTACCCAGGGCCCCATCCAGACCTGGTCTACACCAACAAGGGCCTTGGGACCCTTGGGACTTCAGGGCCACGAATTCCTTGATTCCCAGCAAATACGAGAATGACAAGAGCATGGGTGCAAACACCACAACATGGACACAAACCCGGGTGGGCATGGGGTGGGTGGGGTGCAGCTGCCCATGACAAAAATTGAATGGGCCAGAGCTATGGTGGCTATGATAACAGGCATGGCAAGGCCAGCAGAGAGGAATAGGAGCAGTGTCTCCAGAGCAGCCAAGGGCAAGGATGACCAGAGAGTGGGAGGCTCCCCACTACGGAAAGACCGCTCTGGTGAGCACCCAATACCAAAACAGCTCATATTCTGCTCCCAGGCACGTGACCAGGTCAGGCACCAGTAAAGGAAGATTCAGCAGATAGGCAAGGACCAGAAAAGTCTGGCTTCCGAATATTCCAGAACAGCAGCCAACGGCAGCAGAAAACTCTGGCTTCTATTTGAAATGAATGAATGAATGTGTGCGTCTACATGACATCCCAGAAATGTAAGTGCTGTGAGTCAAGTTCTGGTGCAGAGGAGACAGCAGAATGGTTGTGAACAGAGGAGCACACTACTGGGGTGGGGAGACGCACTGGAAGCATTCTTCCTGAAATAACACAAACTCGAGCAGGCTGCTGAGAAAGGCTAAGGAAGACGGTGCTGAACAGAGCAGAAGGCCACCCACCGGCGTAGAGCAGGTAGGGATGCCGGGTGGATGAACCACTATAAGTACTGCAGGGGGACAGGCTCTGGCACACAGGGCACAAGGAGTTAAGCCAAGTTGGAACTGAGCAGTAAGGGTTCCTTGATCTTCATGAGCCCATTCTGGGGACCTCACCCTCTGGATGCTTCACCCCTCGGTAGCCCCCAACCCTAAAATGCACGAGGATAGTGGAAGCAAACAGGTCTTCCATCTTTTTCTCTTTCAAACAAGCCAACTGCCTAGAAAAGATCTTAATCTTTTAAACAAAGTCCAATATGCCTCCTGACCATAAAAAGCAAGGAATGCTACCTGCCTCCAAGGCTCAGGTATTAAATGCGCAGGAAAGGCCAGATGCCCCAGGAATGAAGACAAGGGTAGTGGATAGGGAGGCCTTCGTCTCTTCCCTCCCATGCTCTGACCCCAAATCCAGCAGGGCCCGGACACCTCAGTCCACAGAGGGCTCTCAACGCCTGCCTTTGTGTGACCTAGACCCCTTACAGAGGCCCAGAGCTGGGGACGAGAGGCCACGCACTTGCTCAGTTAGTATTGTTCTTCTCCGGGGGCCTGGGCAAGGGCCACTGAGCTTCCCTGAGCCTCAGTTTCCCAATGTGGAAAACAGGAGTAACAACACCCAGCTTACTGGGATATGCTGAGGAGCGTACACAGATGTGGATAGACGTTTAAAACGCCCACACGGGGACGCCTGGGTGGCTCAGTTGGTTGGACGACTGCCTTTGGCTCGGGTCATGATCCCGGGGTCCCGGGATCGAGTCCCACATCGGGCTCCCGGCTCCATGGGGAGTCTGCTTCTCCCTCTGACCTTCTCCTCGCTCATGCTCTCTCTCACTGTCTCTCTCTCAAATAAATAAATAAAATCTTTAAAAAAAATTAAAAAAAAAAAATAAATAAAACGCCCACACGGAGCCCGGCACAGAGACCTGCGTCAGGCACGCGAGCCTCTCCCCTGAGCTCTGCCTCACCTCCCCCACGTCTAGTGCCATGCTGCACTTTTACAGCAACACTGTGAGCCCGGAAGGCCTCTATTTCCTTCCAGCTGAGTCTACTGACCCTTTTACCCCTGAACTCTCCAAAAAGAGCTCTTCACTCGGGCCCACAGCACTTCACCGGTGCTTCATTATACAGTCACCGTGTTTTCTAAACCAAACACTTTGAGGCCTAAAGGCTGCTGCTGGGAAGGGATGGGTGACCAGAGCCCCATTCCTGGAGGCAGTGTGGCCGGTATCAGACCTGGTCAGCTGCTGGGAGCCTTGTCACCTTCACAGAACACCTTCTCTGGGCCTCAGGTTCCTTGTCTGTAAAATGAGAAGATGGCTGATGTAAGGGCTCCAGGGCCCGACCCCACCCCAGCCCCCCAGGAAAGAGGAGTGGCTGCTCTATGCTTCGGGGCTGGACCTCCATTAGGATCCTGTCCTGAGGGGCAGCCCCCACCACAGTCCTCCTTCTGTGGAGGCCTGCTACCTGCTTCCCCCTGTGAGCCAGGGACTCAGCCCTCTCCTACTTCTCATACCCTGCACGGCACAAGGCCTTGGACCCAGGAGAGAGGTTCACTGTGCAGAAGCCTCCGCCCCATCCAAGAACACCACCTCACCGAGGAGTGTGCTGCAAAACCCATCCAGGGCGGCTGGCGGTGAAATGCAGGACACGAATGCCTCAGAAAGTCAGGCCACAGAAGACCCATGTGTGGCTGGTGTGTCTTTTCACCTGCACGCACAACCCATCCCACCCTACCCCCCACACCGGCTCCTCCCTCCCCCAGGGCCCTGCATTCTGCCACCTTTTATCTCCAGCTTCCCACTTCCTCAAGCCTGGTTCTCCGCTGGTGACACAGAACAGGCAGCAGTGGTAATGGGCTCACCCGAGTTAACGAATTTGCCTGCTTCCTCCATTTAACCGCTATGGTAGCCGACAGAATACAGCGCCTTAACCCAGATTCAAAAGCACATCTCTGACTCCGGCAGGAGGAGTCAGTCAGCTTGGGTGGCTGCACGAATACTCCCCCTCAACAATGGCAGCAGGGGCGAGTGCCCAGGAGCAGGGCAAGCCCAGACTATTCCAGCTCCCCCCAACCCCCTAGTTTTCCCACCTCAGTCAGTGGTAGCTCCATTTTTCCACTTGCTTCAGCCGAGACACACAATCAGCGCCGGCTCCCAAACTACTCTGCCTCTCACACCCCACAGCCAACATACTGGTGATCCTTGGGCTCTACCCCTCATAGAGCCAGACTCTAGCCTGCCTCAGCACCCCTGCCCCATGGCCCTGGCTTCTGACAGCCCCTCTGTGGCACCCGCTCTATCTCTACATAGCACTGGCAAGGCCATGAAGCCTTCTGCTGGTGGCTTCATCTGGCTCCCACCTGGCTTCCTTGCTGTTCAGACCTCCCTGGCCAGCCACCCTCCCAGAGGCTGCTCTTCCTTGGAAGATATTGGAGGGCACTTTCCTCACCCCCGGTATGTCCTTCCTAAAAACCAGCCCCTCCAGGAGGTCTCTGGGACATCCCAGTTTAAGATGGACTTATGGCTCACATATAAGCCACGATCTTTGGGGGATTTTCTGTAGGAACTAGCCTGAAAATAAGTCACCCTGAAAACACGCTTAGAAGTGCTGGTGCTGAGCAACACAAGTGCAAACCCTGGGTCTGGGGGCTCACATCCAGGAGATGAGAAAGACGTGTTAACAATAAGGCAGTGCTCCGTAGGGGAAGTGCGGGCAGCAGCTGCAGAAAGGGAGGGAACCCTGTGGCCACCTCAGCTGTTCTGAGCCCTCCCACACCCCACACTTCTTAAGCCACTTTCCTTGACACTACTTTTTGTCCTTCTATACCTCATGATGTTTCTTTTCTCGAAACAGACAATCTCTTCAACAACACTGAGAGTCTCTCACAAACCAGGTCTTAGAGATACAAACATGTACAAAATGAACAAGGGGTCTTGGTCAGGAAATGTATGACCAGAACTGCAACAAAACCCTGAATGGGGGACAATCTGAGGGCCACAGTGGTGCTGGTGGAACATCTTCCCCAACCCTCCCTTCTGTGAAGGGCTGTCCTGCTGTTCCCTCCTCCCTTCTCTACTAACATGGGTGCTAGAACCAGGGACTCGGGAGGCTCTTTCTTGGTGAAAATCGACCCAGTGTTGATTCAGTCCTCTAACTCCCATGTGCCTGGCTTCGTCTGTCATTGGATTGCCACAGAAGTTTCCCAGAGTAGCACAAGCAAAGATAATGGAAGCACTGCACTGACTGCTATAGTCTCTTGTAAGAGCTGCCTGTTTATTACTGGAGACAATGCCCGCCACTGTCAATGAATCTTCTCTCTCCTAGAAATGTCCAGGCCTTTGACAATTCTCATGTCTTGCTCCATTGTCAACTGGGCCACTCGAAGCCCTCACATAATTAACTGAAAATTCGCTAGTATGTCAGCCAGGAAGGCCTCTCAGGAGTGCCAGAGAAATTTCCAAATAGGTGTGTAAAAGGACTATATCCAGTATCTATTAACTTCCACTGTCAACGAAGACATGCAGTTCTCAGTGGACCAATGGCCAAAGAAATGAGGACAAAAGCTTCCCTATGACCTTTGGGTCAGCTTCTCTCTGAGTGGAGGTCTGTAACAGACCTATCAGCCAATGAAGGAAGGTATCATCTCGGACCCAGATGCCCCCCCCCACCCCTCGCCCAGGGCACTTACTCAAAGCTCGGTTCCAGGAGATGTAGCCAGAACAGAACTCTCTGGATCCTCTAGGGCTGGGTAGCGGCCCTGAGCCCTAACATTCGGCTGGGTGTGCCCCATTCACTGCTTGCAATGGTTTTTTCTCTTCCCCTTTCTTTTTCCACTCAAACCCAAGGCTGTAAGGTCTGGCCTCGTGCCTGCTTCTACCTCTCCACCCACAAGAGCGGGCCACCTAGAAGCAGTGCCCTGGCTTTCTTCAGCCACCAGGACAGAGGGCACCCCACACTCCACTTCTCTCTTCCCTCCACTTTGGGAGGGGTCTGTCCTTTTAGCCAAAGGAGTGCAGGGAAAGGCATGGCCCAGCAGCTCACCATTTTTCAGCATGACGGTGTAGAGAGGGTAAGCCCTCCCGGGCAGTGGCTTATGCCCAGCTATAGCAACTCCCTCCACCTTGCCCTGACAGTATGCCCATTCAGCCCAACCCCTCAGTCCCTGGGGATTCAGTGAAGAATCCATCATGGTGAGGGCAGGTTCTGGGTACTCCTGCTATTGTGCCTAAAACACCATACTTGCCAGCCAGGACACTTGGGCCGGAGCCCAAAGAACCCAATTCAGATGAGTTTCAGCAGAAAGGTACATTTTTCATAAAGGTTTGGGGTTGACTTATAAAACTTGAACAGGAATGTGGCCGAGTGGGCCCAAGGACTCCAATGTCAGCAACATAAACAATGCTTCTGGGCTTTCCTCTGCTGACCCCTCTCATTCTCCCCTTCTCTGAAAATGAACCTGTGCTCATGGTGATGTCAAGGCAGCCGACAGCCCCCAACTCTACTCTCCAGATCTAGCCAATGAAGAGGCTGAATGCCTATACTCTCCCGGTCTCTAGTCCAGCTCCTTCTGGGGAAGGCGATCCAAGGGTGTAGCCTGGGCCAAATGCCCACAGGCCAGAGGGCTGGGGTCACACTGCCCCATGAGAGCTCCCATGAGACCCATGAATTTGGTGGGAGAACCCTACAAAGTGAGGGAGGGCAGAGGCTGGAGAGAATCCTCACAACTCACAACTTCTAGGATCTAAACAGAGAGACTCTGTAGCCAGTGTTCCTCAAACTTAAAGAAGTCAAAGAACTCCTACTAAGTGTTTCTCATATTGTTTAAAATAGAGAACATAAACATAAAATATATAAGGTATAAAGGTATAAACCCTTTCTTCCTGGAGCTCAACTACTATAAAACTATAAGAATTCTATAAATTAACCACAAGACCTGTATACAAATGAACTCATGTTTCTAATAACTTAATTTGGCAGGTGGGCCATGACACAGAAGCCGTCACACAAATAGAACCCTGACGGACTCCAGAAGGCCTCTGCTGCCACCCCTCCTCTCTGCTCCTGCCTGGGCTAAGCCAGAAATGCCCACTAAGTCCTCCCAGCAGCCATGTGGCCAGCAGCCACCATTCCCTAAAAATGTGAGTTGTGGAGCAGGGGAGGGGAAGGGAGATGGGGTGACAGCTCCCTAGAGAGGGAATAAGGAGTCTCGGGGTCCAGGATAGCAGGACATGTTGCTTTGCTCTTTCACATGATATCAAGAGAGTTATAGGACAAAAGTGCAAGACATGGCTTCATGGCTCGCTGCAGAAAAATGCAAGACTGGGGCCGCCGGTCACCTTAGTCAAGTCTCCGCAGCGGAAGGCTCCCCTCATGGGCCACGGAAGGTGGCAAAGGAGACAGTGGCTGCGACACTTCCCTGTGTGAAGAGCACCGTCTGTCTTCCCTTTCTTCAGTCTGTTCACAGCCTGACACTCCTCCGGGGACCTGAACAGTGTCTGCTGCCCCCTGGAGATTCTCCTCGTGTTTCCAGCTAGCAGGAGAAGGTCAGGAAAGGAGACGGAGAACTGCCCAGCCCAAGACACCATCTGGCTGCTCACCTGCCTCCTCCAGCATCCGGGGACAAAAATACCTTGTCCAGAGATTCCTCAGGTAGAAAACATCATGGGCGGATGTGTGAGCACAAGTGGCAACTTGGCTGGCAGGTGCTTCCCTCCCATGGTCCCTGGCTCCCCCCATCCTCCTCACGCCTCCCTTGCCAAGGGAGCTGCTGGACTGACAGGAGCCAGAAGCCCGGCTTCTTCAAGGTCAGGAGCCCCAGAGCAAAGTCAGACCCAGAGTCAACCCTCAGCTGTCCTGTACTCTTCCCAACAAGGCACAGCAGCCTGCGGGACACAGTAAGGCCAACTACAACCAGACCCAGGCAAAAGGCATGTTCTATTCCCTTGGCCAGTTCCTCATTTTTAAGCACTTTCACATGTATTATTTTCATTTCACAGTGTTTATTAGGATATCACTCTCTTCCCTCCACCCCTTTTCGGGACCCCCTGGAAGAAAACATTCCAGATCCAAGATACATGGACCAATCTTTTCCTTTCTGTCCCCACCCACAGTCTTTACAAGGCCCCTCCGGTCAGTCTCTGACCAGACCTCCAGCCTTCATGTTAAGCAACACCATGAATTGGAGGGGAAATGGACCTTCCTAGAGAAGGCACAAGAGAGAACTTTAAGATGGGGTGACTTCTTGTTTTCCATCACTCATGTTCGATTTCCTTTTCATACGCAGAGACTAAATACCTCGAAAAAAATATGACCAATATTTTATTAAAATATTTTAAAATAAATTTTAAAAGCCACAAAGCTGGGACGAGGGGCAAAATAAAATTAAAACACACAAAACTTTATGAGTAGGGCAAAAAGTCAAAACCTGGCCAACAACATTACCTAATATTAAGAGTAAAAAAAATATACATATACAATATCCAGTATTTCTGATGGTGGAGACAGAACTTGTATAAATACCGTGGTACGTTTCGTTAGAAGAGTAGAGTGGGAACCCCTAACCCAGCAAGTCATGACTCAAGACCTAGTTTCTCTGGTGACATGTTAACCCAATTAGCAGGGGTTCCTCTGCCCATTTTGTACAACTACTGCAGTTTTCTGTCATTTCTGTCTCTTCACTGTTCCCAACAGGTTTTCTTCATTCACAGTAGAACATCCTGGTTTAGTAAGTAAAGAATGTGTCAAGGGGCTTTGGGAAATAGTTAACGCCCTGTCCCCAGCTCACACTGCTGACACACACTCCACAATTCAAGAATAAAACATGCATCCTCCCTCTCCTTACAAAAACTCCCACATCCTCTTTGAGGTTTGTCAACGGAAGCAGTGCAGGGAAAGTCAATCAGCTCACCACTCAGACAGTGGCTGGACACATAAAAATGGCAGGCCCCATGTGGGGAAACACAGGCCCTGACCAAGGTGAGACTACCTGGGAGATCCTACAGTCCCAAAGACCAGCTGGTAGTGGTTTTTTTTTTTTTTTTTTCCTTTAAAGATTTATTTGAGAGAGACCAAAAGAGAGAGAGCGAGAGAATACAATAGGGGGGAGGGGAGAGGAAAAGAGAATCTCAGCAGAGTTCCTACTGAGTGCAAAGCCTGACACCAGTTCGATTTCAGAACCCTGAGATCATGCCCTGAGCCAAAATCAAGAGTCAGACACTCAACCGACTGAGCCACCCAGGCACCCCTCCGCTGGTACTTTTCGTTAACTTAACAGCAAAATGCACTCTTGGAAGGGAAGCTGGGCACCCACACCAGCTCCCAGAGAGGTCAGTGATATCCAGGCCTGATGCTGCCGGAGCCTTTCCAGAATGGGAGGCTCCATGATTATGCCAGGTCAGTGAGCAACCACGAAGAACCAGGCTTTGGTTCTGTTTACTAGAACCAAATACCCAGGCAACTTTCAAAACTCTGTGCTAATGCTAATGGAGCTCTGGGAAAACAGGAAATTCCAGCTCCAAGGGCTTATCTAATATGACAGCTACAGGTTTTCTTCAAATTCAGGCATCTATGTGTGAGCATAGTTTCCAATCCTGCAGAGTTTCCAATCCAGCCACACTCCTGGCGCCCCAGTGCCTCCCCCTTGCTCCCACTGAACCCTTCACCGTCCTCACTCCAGCACCTTCAGAAGGATGGTGCAGGGGCCTGAAGAGGCACTTACTTACAGGCTCACTCCAAAAACATTATTTCCTTCTAGACCATTGAGAGGGCAGGATTGACAGTATTTTCAAAGTTCCAATGTGTTTTGGATGACTGGAGTTGGGTGGATTCCATTTATTTTTATAATCACTAGGAAAGCTTATTTTCTAATTCAGAAGTGTCAAGGTTGGCTTCACATGAGAATATAAAGCTTTCTGAGTAGCCACAAAATTCCATAAAGGGCTATAAATGTGAAGCAACAACCATAGATCAATGAAATGCCGGGAAGACAAAGTTATTTCCAGGACAAGGCAGTAAACCAGGAGACTGAGGATGACTTGCCCAAGGCCTCCAAGTGGGCAGCACTCAACCAGGCTGATTTTAGCTTCTGCACCAACAAACCAAAATTAGGGACAGAAGTCTCAGTCTTCTACATACCTTGGAGCCAAAGTGGGTCACACATTCTCTAAGCTTTGCCATATATAAATCTCTAGCAAAATGGTACATTATCAGCTTACTTTAGCTGCAAAAGAGGAATACTGTTTCAACCAATCACTGGGCTTCAGCTAATAGGCATGAAGAACTCTCTGGAATTCTAATTGTTCAAATAAATTGGAAAAATCTTGGTACTTTCTTAAACTCTCCTACTGGGCTTTGGAAACAAACCTCTCTTTTACCTGGTAAGGGTGGGCCGAGATGTCACGGACACAGAATGGCCGGCCACATCTATGGTCAACACTTGAAAAGCAACTCTCCTGTCTTGGCCCATCTCCAGGGGGTTCCAAAGGTCACTTCATCGTCATAACAATTAAACCTAAAGCCAGGATATGCCACTAGCTGGAAGGAAGCACTGTCCAACTCTGTAAATAAAAGAAAACCCAATGGACATCGACAAACCACAGAAGGACCTTACACCACTTGGTCACAGAAGAGGCCAAGCAATTCAGGTCTGTCACAAACACCTTACACCAGGGCCATCTTTTGCCTTGAAGGGGGCTCACCCAGATAACCTCGCCCTAAGCTGGCAGTCGGGAGACTGCTTCACAAAGTCTCTGGGAACAACTTCCCTTTTTCTGTGGCCTTGTTCCAGAAAGATTCCTGTGCTGGTTGTGCTTTTCTTTAGAAAGAGGATGCTAGTTAGTCGGGCTATCTGTTCAAGAACCAGGTTCTTCTGCCATTATTTTCTTTTTCTCCAA
This sequence comes from Enhydra lutris kenyoni, assembly GCF_002288905.1. Lineage (NCBI taxonomy): Eukaryota > Metazoa > Chordata > Mammalia > Carnivora > Mustelidae > Enhydra > Enhydra lutris. The sequence continues at coordinate 15,276,864 of NW_019154128.1, read as the reverse complement.
AATCTGCAGCTGAGTTCTGAAATGTGGAGAACACACTAAGAATAAAGGCCCCATTAAATAGCTCCCTGTCAGGTATCCTATGTAAAATTGCCATCACCAAGAGCAGTGACAACGAAAACTAATTAAAATCTCTACTTGTGCTTTCACATTTTTTTTAACATTGTTGGCAGGTAATAAAGAGATCAGGGAAATATGTGCCTTCAAAATTTACTTTCTAGAACTGCTCCCATCTCCCCCTAGAAGGGATCTGTAGAAAAACTAACAACCCACCTGCCTGCCAGCTTTGGGCCCTGCCTTGTTCAGCATGGGCCAGGGTGCTGATGGGAGAGCCAGGGTGGTTCATCTCCACCAGGTGCAATGTTCTCGTCTGGAGGACTCGGCCAGCCCTAGACAGGCCTCACCTAACAACACTGCCAGATGTTCATCCAGCCCATCACTAGGGGTCAACGAGGACTGGGCTCTTACAAGGGGCCAGAGGCACACCCACCAGGCCGGTGTGAACAGACTCACATCTTTTCAGAATACCGATCAGGAAGGGAGCAGGTGTGAACACACCACGTCTTTTCAAAATACCAAACAGGGAAGGAAGCAGGTGCTGATCTATGAAGACAACCGACATCTTGGATCAGTTTAGAGACACCCTGCATCGGGCCAGAACTCTCCTAGCACTGCTCATCTAGCTAAACATTAGCATATTCATCAAACACAAATAACGGCAGAGAAAAACACAGCTGATAGTCCCTTGGGTTCTTGGTCTCCTCTGGGTTTTCATTCAGCCATCAGACCTCTGGATCACAAAGTGTGGGTACTCTGGCCGCCCCCCTGCCGGATGTGGCCCATCGTCCCTCCCCTTATCCCCCATTTATTGTTTAACACTGCTAGAGTGCCCCAAATGGTCTGAATTGTGTCTATTCTGCTCTGTCATTTGCTCCTCACAACAAAGTCTGTCTTGGCCACAGGGAACCAGTACTCCCTGTCTCAGGGAGGACATTCTGTGGACAACCAGCAAGGCTGGGGCAGACGGTGGAGCTCTGGTTTGCACTGTGGTCATCTTGCGGAGTTAGCACAGATAGTGTGGCACTTCCCAAATGGCAGGCACACAGGGGTTGTGGCTTCTACTGTGATCTTATACTGGTGGTCAGAAATTTTTCTTTAAATAAGAAAGAAATTTTCTTTAAATAATTTCTTTACTACATGTAATATTATATTTAAATATTTATACACACAAACACACACACACACACCCCAAATTTAATTATTCAGATATAAGGCTTGCATCCATCCCTCCAGGGGCAGATGTGCCCACATCAGGACACTGAGCATAGCACAGACCATCTCCACCCCCAACCACCAACCAGCTGCTTCATGGTGGGAAGGCTTGACTATAAGTCCGTGTCCCCTGTCATTAGGCTGAGGAGAGAGCCCCACCATAGAGGTTTGTTGCAATTCTCAACTGAGAAAGTGTGTGTGAAGGCTTTGTAGACCAGAAGTTGCTAAATTTAAGTGACACAAAGCCTTGCCAAGGGTCAGATGAGATACAAAGGCAAAAAATGCTTTGAAAAGACAGCAGTCAGGATCCAAATCTTTATTTTTTAAGATTTTATTTATTTATTTATTTGACAGAGAGAGAGAGAGAGCAAGCATAAGCAGGAAGAGCAGCAGGCAGAATGAGAAGGAGAAACAGGCTTCCTGCTGAGCGGGGAGCCTGATGTGGGACTCAATCCCTGAACCCTCGGATCAAGACCTGAACCAAAGGCAGACGCTTAATGACTGAGCCACCCAGGCACCCAGGATTTAAATCTTTAAATGACACATTCTTTCTGGAGAATGAAACAGCCTGAGGTGGTGAGGAATAAACAGGAATTCTTCCCCAAGAATTAGATCTGGACCTGCCAAGGACATCTCTTGTCGCTCTACTGAGCCCCCAGAAGACATAGTGACAGTTTGCTGGGTGCCAGGCCCAAGTTCCATTCAAGTCAAAGACTGAGGTGAGCAGACTGTCACCCTTCCCACCCACCTGATCGCTGAAAATCACTGATGTAGCCAAGAAACTTTCTGCTTCTCTAGAAAGGAGGCACTTCCCCTACTGTCCTTGGAGATCACAAGGGCACCATCAAAAGACCGTGTGGAGACGGGGGCGCGGATGAGGACTCTCTGTACTCTGCATTCAACTTTGCTATCAGTCTAAAATTGCTCTAAAAAACAAAGTTAATTAAAAAAAAAAAAAAAAAGACTTCCTGGCAGGAATTCCAAGGGGGTTTTTAACTACCCTGCCCTAGATGGTCTAGAAAAAAGGGGGAGAGATAAGTCATAAGAACGCCTACAAACATATCAAGAGTGAAGCCTTTTAAGGCATAAGTTCTAGAGTTCTGTAGGCATCAGACTTCTTGGAGCAACATTCTGAAAAGCTCAGAAATCTCAAATAAAGTCAAATAAATATAGCACTCTGTAGATCTTAAACAAGGCTGGATGAGAGGATTAAATCATGTACCCAGGGAAAGGTTTTCAGAAAGAAACCGCAAAGCAGTTCTAAAAATACCCTATGATTATCCACCACCACTGTTTTAGAGGGAAAAACAGGGAAGGAATCAAAATCCAGTGCCAACTCAGCCTTGCTGGGCTAACTGCTGATCACAGTGCACACCACCCAGACCCAGACCCACAGCCCCCCTCTGGCACTGCCCTGGTGGCTTCTGTCCCCACACTGATCATTAAACATTAAACAGAGAAGGAGGACAGAGAGAAAACAACTTCCAAAACAGCCTTCTCGATTGTCATTATCTTTCCTGCTTACACGTTTATAACTTTGAGCAGGACTCAGTGGGGCGGAACTTGGCAACCGTGCTGGCGGGCATCAAGATGAAAGAACACATGAGACAGGTGCATTAGCCTGTCCCAGCTGCCGTAACAAAACAGCACCCACTGGGGGATTTACACAACAGAAATCTAAGTTCTCATGGTTCTGGAGGCTGGGTGTCCAAAATTAAGGTGCCAGGAGGCTGGTGTCTCCTGAGGCCTCTCTCCAGGGCGTGCAGACGGCTGCCTTCTGGCTGGGTCCTCACATGGCCTTTCACCTATGTGCCCATCCCTGGTGTCTCTTCTTCTTCTAAGGGCACCAGCTGTACTGGATTAGGGTCCTGCCCTGAGGACCTCATTTAACCTTAACTACCTCTTTAGAGAGGCTCTGTCCAAATACAGTCACCTTGTGCAAGGGGGGAGGGGGGTCAGGACTCCCAACAGATGATGGGGGCAGCGAGGGGGCAATGCAATCCATAGAGCACACCTTATAGACTGCACCTGGCATTCTCTCATCCACTGCAATGCCCATGTCCAGCATCTGAGTTGGTGGCAGCTCTTAGTAAGAGGTCAAGGGCCAGAGGTCATAAAAGAACCCTCACCTTTCTGCTTGCGGGAGGCACAGCACATCCTCTCACTCCCCTCCCTACAACTGACCTGCTGGGATGGGGATGCAGATGGGGGGAGCCCATACCAGATGGAAAAGTGATCAGTTCAAGGTCACAACTCTGGACACCACCAGAGCCAGGACACCCCACTCCCAGATTGTAAAGACTGAGCCCCAAGCTTCTCCCTCACTCCACAACTGCTCCCTTTATCTTTATAGCCTCAGGTCAGGCCTGTACGTGCTCTGAGTGCAACATTTGAAATACATCTTTGACAAAGAGACCTGGAATAAACCAGAGCCAGATGAGGGCTCTCTCCTGAGAAGGCTGATAAAATTTCTTTTCCGCAGAATTAAAGAAAGTCAAACTCAAATATTTAGTTTGTACCTGTATAATTAAAAACTATCTGCAAGTGGCAAGAGCATAGACATGTCTTTTCTGTTCCTCTCTTCCTCATTTATTGCTCTCCTTTGCATTAAGTGATAATATTTCACAGAGTAAGCTTTAATTACACACAAGTCCAGTGAGACAGGGAAACATTCCTCCTATGTAGTTCTCGTCCCTTTTCTTTTTTGTCTAATTGTTGTTACACCTATCATTATATTGTTGTTACACCTATCATTATCTATATATGTTAGAAATCCAAAAATATATTATCACTATTTCTTTATGTAACCTTGTGTTTTTAAAGAAGCTGAGGGGTACACTAGGGTGTCTCAGTTAGGCATCCAACTCTTGATTTTGGCTCAGGTCATGATCTCAGGGTCATGGGATCGAGCCTGACATCAGGCTCTGTGCTGAGTGTGGAGCCTGCTTGGGATTCTCTCTCCCTCTCTCTGCCCCTTCCCCATCCCCACACATGTGCACACTCTCTCTCTCTCTCTCTCAAAAATTAAATTAAATTTTAAAAATTTTAAAAATCTCGCTCTTTTAAAAAGCTGAGAGAAGGAAAGTAAGTATATGTTTACAGAGTCTGTTATATTAACCTCCTTATTTACTATTTCAGGTTCTCTTCCTTTTATCCCATGGATTCAAGTTACCTAACACAATGCAATTTACTTACTCCAAGAAAGCTTTGCTCCCATTTGCCTCCTTTATGCTATTATTGCCAAATACATTACTTCTCTAAACATTAGAGTCCCAACAATATAATTGTATACATATCATTTAATGAAATTGCTTTTTAGATCAGTTAAAAGAAGAAGGGAGAAAATGGACATTTATACTGTCTTTTATAATCATATAATAACCAACATTGGCATTCTTGGTCTTCTCCTGTGGATCTGAATAATTGTCTGTGGTCATTTGCTGTCAGCAAGAACTTCCTTTAAATGTCCTGTAAGGCAGGCCTGCTGACAATAAATTAATTTTTGTTGTTGTTTTAATTTTAGAACATCTCTCACCTTCATTGTTGGGAGGGAGTTTTGCTGGATATAAGATCCTTGGTTGGTGGGGTTTTTCCCCTTTAGGACTTTGAATATGCCATCCCACTGTCTTCTCCATCCCGCCTCCACTGTCTCTAGAAGAGGTCCACTGCTAGTCTTACTGGGATTCTCTGGTACACTCACAATCATTTTGGTCTTGCTGCTTTCAAGATTTTCTCTTTCACCATCTTTTCCCATGATGTACTTGGATGTGGACTTCTTTGTATTTATGCTACTGGAGTTCCCTATGTTCCTTAAATGTGCACATTGTTTTTTCATCCAATTTGGGAAGTTTTCAGACATTTATTTCTTCTCATATTTTTTTTCTGTTCCTTTCTCCTCATCTGTTGGTACTTGTATTAATATGAATGTTGGTAAGTTTAATGATATCCCAAATTTCTCTGAAGCTCTGTTTGTTTTCTTCATCCCTCCCCACCCCCCATCATTTGAAATGCATAATCTCTAGGTGCCTGGGTGGCTCAGTCGGTTAAGCATATGACTCTTGGTTTTGGCTCAGGTTGTGATCTCAGGGTGGTGGGATGGAACCTCCTGCTGTGCTCTGCGCTCAGTGGGGAGTCTGCTTGAAGATTCTCTCCCTCTGTCCCTCCCCCCACTCATGCTCACTCACTCTCTTTCAAACTCAAATAAAGAAATCTTTTTTAAAAAATGAAATGCATAATCTCTACCACTCTATCTCCAAGTGTATTAATTCTATCTTCTGTTGGTGAACATCTAGCCCTCTAGTGAATTCTTCATACCAGTTATTTTACTGTTCAACTCCAGAACGTCCATTTAGTTTGGCTGTTGTTGTTTTTAAGTAGGATCCATGCCCCTCATGGGGCTTGAATTCATGTCCCTGAGATCAAGGGACAGATGCTCTGAGCCAGCCAGGCACCCCAACCATTTGGTTCATTTTTATACTTTCTAGCTCTTTACAGATTTATTCTCTAATTGGTCAGATGTTGTCATCGTATCCATCTTCTTTCAGCATGCTGCTTTGGTTCTTTGAATATATTTATTAGTATTTATCATGGCTGCTTTGAAGTCTTGGTCTGTTAAACCCAACATCTCAGCCCTCTCCCACACAATTTCTGTCACATTCTAAAAATCACATCTCACTTTCCTATTTCTTTGCATGTCTTATCTTTTTTCCTTGAAAGCTGAACCTTTTAACTACATTGTAGCAGCTCTGAATGCAATCTTCTTCCCAGGGGCTTGTTTTTGTTTATTTCTTCTTTCAGCGGTTGGCTAGTGCAGTCCGTCCCTGCCTGGCTCTCCCCCTGCAGAGTACAGCCTACAGTGGTTGTTTCTCGAGGCGCACAGTCTCCCTGGGAGAACAATGGCTTGTTTTATCAGGGTTCTCTTCTTCTCTTCCTGGGTCTCTTTTGGGTTGCCTGCCTCTGATGTTATCACACCCAGCGGTTAGGCTCCATGAATTGCTGGCTGATTGTTCTACTGTTTTCAATAATGTTCTGGGGCATCAACTGCTGCACAGCCTGATCCAATTAAATCCAGGACTTTCTGAAGGGGGAATTTTTGATGTCAGTGTTTGAGGTCTGTTCTGAGCCCAGGAAGGTTCTTCCTAGCTGTCTTTTTCCCTGGTAGTCTCTAGCCCAAAGTTTCAACATTTGCTCTCAGGGAGCTACCAGCTTCTTGTCACTTGCTTACCATCAAAATCTCCTTGTTGACAGCACTGTTAGGTCTGAACCTCCCCAACCTCAGTACCTTTGGGGAGAGCCTCAGGGCTTTCTGTTCTTACAAGCTACCTCTTCCCTCCTTTCTGAGTCACTGTCCTGGAGCTGGGGTCAGAGAGAGTGGCCCACTTCTCTCAGAGTGGCACGCCCATTTTATGAACACAGTGCTGGGTGAGGGCAGCAGGCTTTGATCTAGCTTGACTCTTCTGGAACTAAGCCTCTGCCCTACAAACAAACTGGGGTGACAGAGGGCAACTGGGGCCTCAGGTTTCTCAGCCTGGTAACGAGCATCCACCACCCTATGAGTAGAGGCTGGTTATACTTTCCTAGAATTCAGCCTCAGCACCATGGAGCTCAAGGGGAATGAGAAATGCTGGCAGCTTGCCCCTCCCAGGGAGATACTGTAGCCCCTGAGGGAGGGGAGAGGGAGCCACACATCCTCTTGGCCATATCCAGCCAAGGGCATAGATTATGCCATGCTGAGTTGGCAGGAAAAAGTGGGCCACAGCTCAAGTGCTACAAACTCTTTCTGTTATTACTGAGATTTAGTAGGTTTTCCTGAAGAAATATTTCTTCATTTGCTGTATGCTTTTAGGGTAATTTGCAGATATTTTAACTGATTATGTTCTTTAAACAATTTTCATCAACGACTGCGTTTTGCTGAGGAGCAGGTTTGCAGAACCCTTACTACTGCCATTCTAGAAGTAGATCTGATAAAATTTATTTATAGTTAATTTCTATCAAAGAACAAAATACTATATACAAGTTCCTTTTAGTCTAATAGTCCATGTTAGGGAAGCTGGCATCAGCCAGCAGCATGTGAATTTTATACACTAAGGTAGTTTCCCCAGGAGGAACTGGAGCCATCCCTTAAAAATACATTGTTTTTGTTAATAATAACAGTCACCCACATGTATATCATGACTAGCAAACTGTTCCTAAAATGTAAGGAAATGTTACCATGCATGGCAGGTGTGTGATCACAAATCAGAGCGTCAGGAGGTCAGAGTAAGCAAATGAGCCACATACACCCCTCAAAAATAAATACCCCTCAAGTAATGCCCTCTACACATAAGGGCTCATTTCATTCTGGGCCACTCAGCTGAGAAGGCCAAAAAGGTTCCAGTCAACATATGGGGGAAATGTGGTACTCATTTACTCATGATTCCTCCCAAAAAACAACTGGCTTGGGGTAACCAGGCATGAGAGAAAAGAATGTTGCCAGCACATTCTTGGAAACCACCAAGTGTTGCCCATTCCCCAAGCAGATGGCACTCTCAGAATCCAAACTGAGGAAGGACTAGGCATGAGATGACACCAGCCAACCATCTCCATCTGATGGGTAGGGGGTAGTGAGTAGGATGGCTCCAAAGCTGGCTCTGCCATGTGGGAGCTGAGAACTGGACTGGACCCTGGAATCCCTCCCTCTCCAGACTCCTCATCTATAAAATGGAGATCCTCAATCATCTACAGAGCCAGTACTCGGCAAACCCATTACTTTAGACAGGGTTCCTCAATAGGCTCTGCTTCCGCTATGGGTCCATCCAGATAGCAAATTAATGGCAGAAGGTCCAGGGGCTGTGCTCCTGCACAGGCCCCAGGGGCACCCTTTCCAGAATCAGCAAATGCCTGGACCCCTCCCAGGACCTGACCTGCTCTCCTTCCTGAACTACCAAAGGATTCATCCCTGAAGGGTCCCTGGATATCACAGGAATCCAGATCCCTGCCCTCACACCTCTCTGAGATGTCTTCCCAGTCAGCTGAGGCAGGACAGATTCTAAGCATGAGATGGGAACCAGTGATAAAGGACATGATGTACTGGCCCCCAGAGACACCCTCATCAACAGGGCCTCCCCCTTCAGACCGTAAGAGACGTTCCAGTAGGGAACTCTCTAGCAGCTACTTTGGGACAGTGAGATAGCAGTTGGGTGGCAATTTATAAAGAAGCAAACCATGCTAGAAGAAAATGTTATGAAATACATTATACTCTTCCCTGACTAAAAGGCCTATTCTGAATCAAGAGATTCACAACACAGATCTACTCCTGTTCCTGACTTGCATGCCCTGACAGTCCCTTTCCTGGGGCCCCCTTTCCCATCTTCAGTATGGGGATAAAAAGGAACACAAGTTCAGTACGTGACTGTACACAACAAAGGTGCCTTCTATCAGGGTGCAGGGGTTTATCTCTCTATTAGATGCTCTTGCCTGCTGCTCTTTTTCTGTTGTTACATCTACCCATTATGATAGCTTGCCTCTCTTTACCTGCAATCAGGTTATCAGTTTTCAATGTTCTTGTCAACTAAAGTATGCTACTTCTCCCTGCCCCGCCAGAGCTTGGAAACCAAACCACCCCCATGAGAGCATGCATGAATGCTTTAAAGAGAACAGCCAATGGTGAGGGCCATAGGAGTTCACAGGCACCTGGTTTACCTTCTGCTCCCCAGACCCTGCCCTGTACCGGGTCCAATGTGGTTGCTCATGAAACCCTCTGGCCTTACATGTTACTGGGCTACCAGGTTAAAGAGCAGCACACTTCCAGGAAAGCAGCTGCTAAAAATAGAGACTTTACCCCAAACTTAAAAGAAAAAAAAAAAATCCACCATCTAACTATGTTACTATCCATAACGTGAAAATCTTCTGGAAGTGCACAAAGCTCACCTCCCACTCCCCTTTGGAAATACAATTTGTTTCTGATGAACTGGGTCTCAGCTGCAATTAGATACACATGGAACTTATTGTTCCTACTATTGTCTGTCTGGCACAGTTTGGGTTTTGATTTTTTTCTCCATCACTGTAAAGAAATGCAACTTCATTTTATTTTTTCCCACTGTAATTTTCTTTAATTATGAAGTTATCATTAAGTGGTTCTTTTCTTTGGAAAGTGTGTTATTTTGTTCTAAGCAGAAAGGGTTGACATGTTGTAAAATAATTGTAAAGTATTAGTTTGTAAAACAAACAAACCCTCATGATCTGTTGTGAAATCCAAAAGACCAAATATTTCATCTCAACGTGTTATTCGGCCAGACGTGGAGCAAGCACAACCTGTCCACCCCTCACCTAGTTGTCCCCGCTGAGAGCGGCCTCTAGATTCCCACCTCGTCTGCAGGAGGCTGTGGTGTCACAGGCTAATGGCAATTCTAGGGCAAGAAGAAATGCAATCCTGGTTTCAAACAGAATGAGACGACAGAAGGGATCCCCACAAGGACAACAAAGGATTAGGACCAAACCAGACCACAAATACCTCTGCTAGAACCTCATATTTAACCAATGATTGTCAGACTCCCCTGCCTAAAACCCCAAGCATTCTCTCCATGTCTAACCATAATACCACAGGGGCAGGGACTTGGGGGTACCTCTGCGAGGCCCAAATGAGTAACCACCATAGGACGGACACAGCCCCTCTCACATGGGTGTCTGAATTTCACATGGGGCTCCATTCTCCAGAGCCAGTCTCTTTAACCACCTTCTCTCTTTTTAGACATTCCCGTGTGATGGGCAGCATGGTCAGAAAAAGGAAACCAGGAGAAAGCCCCAGCCCTCAGGAGGACATTCTTGACGCATGCTGGGGCTGTCTGTGCAGCTCCTTATTTCTCCTGCTCCACCTCTAGTCTCCTTCCACCTTGGTGAATGGCATCACCATGCCAAAAATATGGAGTCTTCCTTGCTTCCTCTCTCCTCCACATCCAACCCATCAACAAGTCCTGGTGACACACCCAGAACCGGAGACCTGCTCACTACCCTCCAAGCTCCCACCTTGGTCCCAGCCACCACACTTTCGGAGGTCGCAAGGAGTTCTGGGCAAACACCGTCACCCTGGGCCTTTCTGGATGGTCCACATCACTTCACATGCACATGGATCCTATTAAGATATTAATTCTAAATGGAAGGAGTGGAAAAAGTGGTCTGAATTTGACAGCTACATAGAGAGAGGATGTAAAAACCCTACACAAAATACCATGTCATCCAAGGACAATAACCCAAATAGTTAAATTAAACCCATCTCCCTTCTGGAAACAAGTTACGTGCCCAAAGTCATAGGGAGGGGAAGAACACTCCTGTGCACCCCCTCAGCCTCAGGAAGCAGCAGGGGGTGGGGGGGGCTCTCCTTTCTTTCTCTGCCAAGAAGAAAATCTCAGGGCCAAATTTCCCTCAGAGTGAGAAAGGAGTCGGGCACTTCAGGATTGCAGTGCAGTGGTCCAGAATCACCAAGATAAAAGACACTAAACCACTTGGTATCAATGGTGCCAAGAGACGGTGTGTAAATGACAGCTCCCATTTGGTGCTTCAGTGAGCCAGTGCCCGTCAGAGGCATTCAGCATAATAGGACCCCTGCCAGCACCACGGACAACCTCAAGACAGGGACGGGTCGGGGGCCAGACCTGGTCCTCAGTGTGTGTCTCCACTCTCCTGCACCATGCCAGTGTTACCCACTAAGCCATCCAATAGATGATGCTGAAATCTCTCTCCCTTGGCCCTAAGAGCTCTATTGAGGCCTAATGCAGCACTTTCAAGTCAACTAGTCATCAGCCGTGGACTCATGGCACCTACTGAAGTGTGAGGACATACTCTCCTTCGAATTGGCTTCTCCTGGATTCTCTCCCTCTGAGACCCCACTGTGCTCCTTCAGGAGCTCAGATAGATCTGACACTGCTTTCCAACCATCAACCAAACTGGTCACTCAGTTCTGCCCCCTTTTCCTTTGAGGTTTCTCTGCTCTCATCATTCTCTTCTCTGATATCACTGGCACCCACACAGGCCTAAGGCAGCAGGCTCAGAACTGGCTTCCCAGTGAGGATGTGAGCCAAAAACTACATGTACACACTCACACACATGCATACGCAGGCACTCATGTAAAGGCAAGGGCCTGAGTCTAGGTTGAGGTGCAAGGCTTCTGTCCAGTCCCCTGCACTTGTAGCTTTCATGTCAAGATCCTACAGCACTCCCCACCACACCCAGAGGGGCATGAGCTGCTCCAGCCCCACTCCCTAGACCTCTCCCTGAACCCCAGCCTGAAGCAACCCTCCCTCTAAGAAGTTTTGGCCCTGCTTCCTGTTTACACAGCACATCCCGTCTGAAACTTCTCTTCCACTGGGTTCTTTTCTCAGGTTAGACTTCACTGCTTTCGATCAAGAGCTACTACAAGACTCAGAGAGTAGGAATCATTCATTTAGGACACAGCACGAGGCAGCAAGAGGGTATGTGACTTCAGAGTCAGAGTGACAGCCTATGTGTGCACAGAGATATTACCACTGCAGAGACAAGTTCAGAAAAGGAACTCAGAACGAGGTGCGTTCTCCAGTTTACAACTGTAAGATGGCATCTGTAGAGCCCAAGAAGGAGGCAGAGCTGCTCAATGGGAGGAAGATTTTCAGTTATTCCTTGCTAGTACTGTTACTAATGCGTTTTACTTTTGTTGCTCAGTCGAGTACAAAGGAACTGAAATTACAACACTTTGAGGCACTCAGTGCTCAGATCTTAGTTTCTAATACTTTTCTCCAACAGAAGGGATGAGGGCTCTTCGGAGAAATGGCTGATTCTAGGGCTGGGCCAGGAAATGTTACAAGAGGAGTCTGGGGCATCCCGCAGTGCCGAAAAGGAAAGGAGTGCTAGAACCACCACCACAAACAACAAACAACAAACCAGACACAAGCCCCACAATAATGGGAGTATGTCACAGGGTCCCAGGAGCCAACAAAAGAGCTTCCAGTGGCCAAAGCTGGAACAATATGAGCAACAAAATAAATAACCGAATACTGAATTAAAACCCAAAGTATAAAATAATAAATAAATAGCCATAAGTCCACAGTAATATAAATGAATGACTGGGTAAATAAATAAATGGAGAAGAAACAAATTTCACATACTGAAGAATTCCAAATAATTTATGTAAATGCCCCTGTCCCTTGGAAGAGGTAAAGCCTCTCACCCTTTACCTGTGGACTGCACAGGGCAACTCCCTTATGCAGAGAAGTTATAGGGGAGTGGGGGAAGGTACCTTTACAGGGAAGAAACCTGACACACCTGACCTCAGGCGACTGCTCAAGGCCAGTGTCGACAGTGATGGCATGGTGACAGTGTACATTTGCTGTGATGTGACCAGAAGGGCATTTTACCTCTGTGCTCTTCCTCTCTAAAACCCATATCCCCAGGAAAACATGAGAAACACATCAGACAACCCCAAAATGAGGGTTCTAAATAGCTGAACAGTACTCTTCAAAACTGCCCAGGTCATCCAAAGCAGGGTAAGTCAGAAATTCTCGCAACAAAGAGGATCCTTAAGAAACAAGACACGTAAGTGTAATGTGGTGTTCCAGATAGGATCTGGGGACAAGAAAAGGACACTAGGTAAAAAGCTACGGAAATCTAAAAAAAGCATGCAGTTTAGTTAATAATGTATCAGTATTGGTTCATTAGTTGTCACCAATGTACCACAACCATGTAAGATGTAAACAATATGGGAAACTATATTTTTTCCCATATTGGGGAAAAAAGAGGTGGGGGGGGGGCAAATCTAGAGGAACTCTGTACTATCTCTGCAACCTTTCTGTAAATCTGAAACTATTCTAAAATTTAAAAGTTTATTTAAAAAATAATCTTAGCTCTGAATCAACAACCCCCCCCTTATTTCTTAAACAGGAATACTAACCTGTCTTTATCTCCCCACAGCACTTAACTAGCTCTGGCCTCCTTAGAAAACAATCTTCCAGTCTTCCCCCACACCCACCTCCCGCTGCTGGCTAAGCTCCCTGGTGCCACAGTTCCAGGTCAAGGCATGCATTCTGCTCACATGACAGCTCCCACCAGGCGGAGGCCATCCGAAGTAGAGCAATCAGACATTTGAGAAGCAGCTGCCTTGCCCTTCACGTAACCCAGCCTTCTAAGAATTGACTTCTATTCCTAGACTCCTCTGACGTAACTTGCGTGCAGGAATCCAGCCCATGATCTACAAACTCTGTGGTCTGGGCTTGATACACCCACCCCAAAATGCAGGGCCTTTGGGCAACCCTAGGGCACTCCTGCCTGGCCTGACCCAGGTTTCCCTTCTTCCAGCTCCCCTAATAAACCACTGGTTTCCACCTTTCTAGGCCATTGAGATGCACCACTGCTTGGGGGAAAGGGGTCCACAGGCTGATGAAAAAGTGGAAGGGGTTCCCCTTTCTGAAGGCAATTAAGAGCAAGGAAAGGTGCAGGGCAGCAAAAAAGCGAGCAGAGGAGAGAAGAGGAAAGGACAGGGAACCACTGTGCTGGACGAGGAGAAACGTTTTTCAGACTTGCCAGCCTTTCAGCACCCCAGGACAGGTCACAGCACCTCTGCTGCTCCACACAGTGTCACAAGGCTGCATGAGATTCTTAGATCGTCTTGTAAGAGCACCAGCATTGTATATGCATTTCCACAAACCTGGCCTAATTTATTCGTGAGATTCCAGGAAACAATGTAAGTCAGTCAACGTCATTACGGTTCCCCATGAACGTACCCAGAAAAAGACAGGAAACCGCTGGAAACTGAGCCTTCCGTTGGAAGGAGGAATCAGGGAACAGAAACTGGCTCTGCGAGGCCCCAGAAGGCACTGCAGTGCACTGCACGGGGCTGCAGCCAATCTCCCGCAGCAGGTGGTGATTCAAAACTTGTACACGGTCCTGTTTCTAATTCAACTTTCTCATCAGGAGGCGTCCCTCCCCTTATCTGGGTGAGCAGTAACTCCTTCAATGAACTTAAATAATTTTTATGAAGAAGACAGAATTTAGGCAGTTAGCAAATGTCCTGTTCTTGTACTATCAGACAAGGTGTTCCTGAGAGATTTCTATTTTCTCAGTTATAGACTTAAACCTCAAGGAAAGAATAATCCACAAGAACAACAAAACTCTGAATTGATCCAGTCAAAGGATGATGAATGAAGAAAGTTCTCAAAAGCCTCATTTGAAAATCAACCTACTTCCCAATTAATAAGATGCTTATATTCTGAAATCAACAATATAAAGGAACCCACAGCGGGGTTCCCATCACCAGAAGAGCAGCAGCAGTGCCCCTGAAGTGACAGCAGGCCCTACAGGCTGGGGTGGGGGGGTAACACAACCATACACGCACCAGCTCCCTGGCAGCCGGGTCGTGCCAGGCCCACCCTGCGGGCTTTGATGGAATCTGACCCTGCAGTCAGCCAAGGACCCTAAGCACAGGAACTTCAAAAAAGAATTACTAGAGTCCCCTCACTGCAAGTCTAGAAAATAAAGGAGGAAAGCCCCACTCATAATCACACCTTTACCGAAGCTAGCTCTTCTTATTTTTATAGAGGAGATCAGTGTGTACAAAAAAAGACACTGTATCCTGCTTTTTCATTCCCATGTTAGACTGTAAACATATTCCACACTTTGCCAGGCTTCATGACGATCATACTTTAAAGACTGCATCAACACCTTCATGGATGGGAAGGTTTTTTGCTTTTGTTTTTGTTTTTTAAAGATTTTATTTATTTACTTGACACAGAGAGAGAGATCACAATCACGCAGAGAGGCAGGCAGAGAGAGAGGGAGAAATAGGCTCCCTGCTGAGCAGAGAGCCCAATGTGGGGTTCAATCCCAGGACCCGGAGACCACGACCTGAGCCCAAGGCAGAGGCTCAACCCTCTGAGCCATGCAGGCACCCCAGATGTGTAGTTTTTAACTTAACCTGAAATATGTCTTACAAAGGAGATACCATGTGGCTATTTCTTCAGCTCTCACGCAGCCACAGGGTGGGCAGGGCTGGCAAAGCTACGAAGACCCTGTGTGGTTGTGGCAGTAGTCAGGACAGTCTCCGATGGTGCAAAGGCTAAGGGTGTTCATGGAATGTGGTCACACCCCTTTGGGCCAGACCATCCCTGCACAAAGCAGTGCATAGCAGAGCAAGGAGCGTGCTCGGCCACTGGGTGCGTATATTGGAGGGGTGGGGGTATGTCTACTGGCAGGGCCCGGCCACTGTGAGATCAGAAGACTGACATCTCTGCTAGCTGGCAGGATCCTAGACAAAGACGCTCACTGCAGCACTGCTTCTGCCAGTAACATAATATTTTATGCCATAAATCACAAGGTTTAACAGCAGCCTAAATGCCTGTTTAGGGCCACAGTAGATTACGGTTCAGTCGTATGGTGAAATACGATGCAGAATTAGAAATGGAAATCACGAAATTTATAACAACTGACAAGTGAAAAAAGTAAAATTCTAAGATCTGCCAATATAAATACACAAAAGTACGTACAACACACACACAGTGGAAGACATGAGAAGAAAATTTACTAAAATGTTAAAACTGGTAGTGTCTGTACCATGATTTTCTTGTTTACCTACTGGACCATGTTTTTCTAAACTCTTTATAATAAGCATGGAAAATTTTATTAACTGTATCCATATGAGGTTGTTTAGTGTCTCCACACCGCAGAGCACCTGGTCCCTTGAGCATCTGACTCCTAGTTTCAGCTCGGGTCTGATCTCAGGGTCGTGAGATTGAGCCCCTCAATGGGCTCAGCGTGGAGTCTGCTTGAGTTTCTCTCTCTCTTCCACTGCTCCTCCCCACTGTGCACTCTCTCACTGATATAAATTTTAAATACACACACACACACACACACACACACACATACACACCCATGCTGTGTTTTGGGCCTTCCTGCAGTACTCTTCCTACCCCACTCCTGGGGCTAATTTCCTCTCTCCTCCTCCCTCCAGACTCTGCTGGAAGAGCAACACCCCACCCCTCCCCCAATCCCACACAGTGCTCTGCACACATCCCATCCTTCACCCGAGTCACATGAAATGAGTCCCATCTCAGACTCTCAACCCTTGGGGCAGGGACTGGCCCATGGCTATCCCCATACCACAGGGCCAATGGACATAAAGCTCCAGTGGGCCTGGCAGATAGAGAATAAGAGGGAGCCAAGAACAGTCCACACAACAGAAGGAGAGGCGGAGATTCAAAAGGCTGGGATGCAGGGATGGGCACCCTGGGCGCAGTTTCAGGAAGAACCACAGGGCAGAAAGCAGAAGGCCATGGGTTTGGTGACACTACGCATCCCTGCAGACACGAGAGCTATAAGGAGGGAACAGGAATTCAGAAGCAGGTGATGAGTCCTTTCTGGGGACCAGGGTAACTTAGAGTGACTGAGGGCAGAAACAGGAGGTGGAGAGGAAAGCATAGTCACGAGTCAAGTCCACTTCTGGAAGGACATGGAGGATCAAAAGAGAAAGAATATCCACTCCACTTTAAGGCCTCTGGCTCTCCAGGGAGAACCAGCCATCTTCCAGTTTATGGGAGGAGGCATAGGGGCACCTAAGAATTGGGGAGGGGGGTGGGGAGCAAGAGCTTCTTTATGCTAAAGGACAGGCTCCCAGCAGAGACTGGAAAGGAAGACTTTACTGAATATAAACACAGTTCATCTGACAGAACAGATCATTTGTTCACCAAACCCTGGATGGCCACATAGCAGAGTGTATCTCTGTCCCACCCTCCATGGGGGCAGAGCAGCCGACAGGAAGCTGGGACAGGCCTGGGAAGAGGGGGAACAGAGAGCCAGTCTGGGCTTCTATTTTTAGGGCAGGGCCCATGAGCCATGTTAGTGATGAGGGGTTTAAAGCAGAGGCCACAGGGATGCTCACAGACCCTGCCCCAGTGAAGCCAACTCTATGGCAAAGGTGGACACAAGCCCAGCCTGTGCTCTGCAACGGGAACTGGGACAGGCCCACACCCGCCCCAGCATGCTCCCAGCACTGCAGGGCAGGCAGGAAGAGAAAGAGAAGGGAGCCCCACCCTGAACTTGACCATTCCCTTACCACCTGGGCTAGCCAGGGGGCCATTAGCCCAAACTCAAGAAACAGCTGTTTCTGATCACAGGTGTCTCAAGACTGAAACTGAGAATTAATAAGCAGTGCTTGCTTCCCATCCCCCAGCAACAAAAATCTGTGAAGACTGAGTCACAAAACACAAAGGCTGAAGTGGGTAAATATAATACAGTCCAAATTGAGGATGGTGGGAACCTCAGGGAGAGGGAGCAGGCACATGTAGTTTCAGTTGAACTGGGAATTAAAAGGTCAAGCTGAAGACATCCCTTGCATTATTCTTCCTATGGTTTTTCATATAAAGTATTACCTAACAAAAATTTTTATGAAAATGAAGTAGATCCAAAATCCCTACCTGTATTGTGTTTCCCACATACCTTTTTACTTTTCTTTTCAAAAAAGCAAGGTAGGTATACTAAAATTTTAAAGATGAGATCGGAAGCCATGCATTTCTTTTAAATGAGAGGCTACGCACCTATCATTTTAGATCAGATCCCTGGATGTCAACCACCCTTGCCCACTGTCAGTGTGGGCTTGCTGGATGCTGGCATCCATCCCCCGTGACAGGCCCCCTGGGAGACAACCCCATTCAAGCAGAAAGAACAAGCAGAGGGGCCACCTCACAGCCGCCCATAACCTGCCCCTTTCTGCCTACCAGGAGAGTCGGTTACACCTGCCTAGAAGTGCCCACCATTCATGTTTAACCCTCACCAGCCTGCCCTCCTGTGGGGCCCTCACAGCCCAGACCCGGCAGGACTGATCCTTAATATTCATCAAGGCCCATCTGTGACTTGCACCGATGCCTGGCCAAGATGGTCCTAAGTGGCAATTTAACCTGCCATTCCCCTGGCTGGGTGGTGATTCTATCCAGACCTCCTAAGTCTTAGCCCCCAGAATGTGATACTGTAGGAGCTACAGGCACAAAGCAGGGAGAAAAGGGACCAGAATACAGGGTCCTCACATCACCTGCTGTGCCTCTTTCTTTACCGCTGCTTCTGCTTACTGAAACTTTTCCGGCTTTAAAAGCACACACTGTTGAGCTAATAAGCCAGCAAAAGGGATCATACAGCCTACCTCCAACATGGTAGACTCAAAATAAAGGGGAAAAGAAAGGCAAAAGTGCTGTTGCTGCCACCTTTCACTAAAGAACAGAAAGCCTGGGGGTGCCTGAGTGGCTCAGTTGGGGAAACAACCGACTCCTGATCTCAACTCAGGTATGATCTCAGGGGTGGCCGTTTTTCTCAGGCTGGCACTGGGCTCTGTGCTGGGCATGGAGCCCACCTAAAAAACAAAACAAAACAGAAATAAAAACAGAAAGCCTGGCCCGGAGGTGGGGGTGGGATGCACCAGACACTCAAGTCCAGCAAGCATCCCATTACAGGCGGCGGCAGCCTGATCCCCCCCACTTCCTGGGATTCTGCAAGGTGTAGTTTATCAAGAGGGACAGCCAAAGGCCTAGAATGCTCTCCAAACACAAGCCTGCTTGATTACACTGGAGCACTTGCAGATACAATAAAGCCTCCTCATTAATCTGCCACTAGGCTCAGTGTAGTAAGATCATTTCCTATGGAGAAGTGTGGCATTAAATTCCATGGGGAACGGTGTCACTGACTCTCTACGCTTCAAACCGTGTCAGATAGGTGGAACATGCCAGCCATGAGCCCGGCGCAGCTCCGTAAACAAACCAGCACCCTCGCCCAGCCACAGGATCAGCCAGGAGCCAATGGCAACCAGAATGAGGGACTGCAAACCAGTGAGATTTCCATTGCCAAGAGGCACATGAGATGCCTCCAGGCTTTTGGAAAAGACACGTAGTTTCTTTCCTTCCAGGGCATTTTCCAAGGAAGATGTTCTGACCCCACTCAGAGGGTCACACCATGTCCACCCACGTTCCTTGAACCCCTCCTATGCACAAAGCCCTCTGTGCAATGAAGGTGGATGTAGAGTGACACCGAGTGACATCCATGACCTCAGAATAGAAGCACCGGATGCAGGAAAATTTCACAGATGCTCCAGTTAAATTTTGTTTCGTGAGGCTCCCCACCTCCAGAGACTTTGGAGTTGAAAGGGAACTAGCAGCACAGCTGGCGTGTAAAAGGTACATGTGGGGGCCCCCACACAGCTGTGGGCTGACCAGCATGTGGGGATGGGACACACATCATAGCACCCCTCAGTGTTCCAGTGGGAAGGTCCCAAGCATGCGGTGGCCCCGGTGTTCACCCTTCAGGAGGGCCTGAGGCTGCACTGGCTTCTCAGGGGCTAGAAGCAGCCAGAAGCAAGGGACCAAGGCTATAAATGCACAGTGGCTGGCGGGCCACCTTGGTCCTCTGCTCTCCAGCATAATGAGAGCCTACTAAGGGCTGAGACAGCACCCGAGGGCAGAGAGCCAAAGGAGAGGGAGCCCTGACCGGGGTCCTGCTCTTCAGAGCCATAGTGCAAGGGAGCACAGTCAGCAATAATGTCCCTAAGAGGTAAAGGGACAACGACAATCCTTCTACAGCAAAAACCACGCTGAACCAACAGAAACGATGACAGGACACTGGATAAAAGCTGGGCAAGTCATCCAACCTGTCTCTGAGCCTCCCTTCCCTCCTCTGCAATTGCAGGTGAGTAGTAGCTACTTTCCACAGGTAGCTGGTAGATCAAAATCCTTGAAATATGCCTGCCACAATGCCGAGCCTGTGAGCTGACCTCTCAGGGGTGAGTCCTCCAGCCATCCAAGACAGTGGGAGAGCAGGACCCTCGGGGCCCTACCTGGTACCCTTACAAATCAGGAAGAAAGGCTTTCTGCTTCCCAGAGACTGAGAGGGCAAGCCCAGAGGGAAGGACGCCAGCACCGCTGGATGAGAAAGACCTCAGGCCCAGACCCCTAGAAGCAGCTCCCTGCCCAGCAGCTGTGTGGAGGCAATTTCCAGGCCCGTGAGAGGATAAAAGCATCTCTGGGAAAGGCCTTCCAGGAAGTCACATACCGCAGGCCGGGAGACAGTTGAACCTCGTACAGCCTGAGGAAGACCCCGTGGAAGAAGCCCAGCTCAGGGCCAGGCAGAAAGGGCTCTAAAGAACGCTGAAGATGGCATGCTGACAGCTCACCCCATGTGGCCAACTGGGAACCAAGGACACAGGGCAGGACTCGGTCTTCTGACCATCCCTTGGAAAGAGGAGAGGGGAAACAAGTTTACTGGTATCCTCTGTACCCCGAACTCCATTTGGGACTGTTATTTTTTTCAGAGAAGCTGGCACATGACAGATGTTTTATACCAGACAAATGGGACCCAATGGAACCTCATCTCCACCACCTGCCTTTGTCATAGACAATAGGGATTATAGGCTACAAGTGGGGTCTGTGCTTCCTGCCACACTTGAGAAGATCCTAACTCAGCACACCTTTCCAATTTATAAATAGCAGGGTCACAACTCTGGTCCCCATGGCTAGGACAAGCTGTTTCACACCAGTTATTCCCATGAAGAGATACCAGCAGCCAAACTATTCACCCGTCTCCAAGGCCTCTGTAATAAGAACTGGCACGTCATTATTACTGTGAAGCATCTGGGCTCCTGGCTTTTAAGTCACCATGCTAAATTCATCGTGATAGGGTAGCCTTGGGACATCTCACAGGCACAAGCAGGAGAAGCTCCTGCCAGATTCTGTGTCCCCCATAAGAACTACTGCCAAGTAGAGCAGGGCCATGAGCCCCACCGCGCACTCCTAGAATTATCGGTTATCAATCAGCACTGAGAGAAGTAGCCCAGGTTTTGACAGGTAATAAAAATAAGGCAATATCTCTAGTTGGGGGTGATCAGTGCCCAGGAAGAGGGACAAGTCTCCAGGACAACCCACAGTGTGGTCTGTGGACTAGCCACGTGAGCACCACCAGGAGCTTGCACGACAGGCCTGACTCCCCACAGGCGGTGCCCAGCGCCGGCCCTGGAATGAGTCTTCCAGGTGACTGATTCTATGGCACTGAAGCTGGAGAAGCTGTGTCTAGTTTCCTGTCCTAGAAAGAAGCCTGAAGCTTGACAACTATTTCCAACTAAGTCCTTGTTGCTACAAAAAAATCAGACTTCCCCCCTTTTTCAATAAACCAGAAAAGCCCCACAAGAGAAAGACAAGGGTGTGGGCTATGTCCACAGTCAGCAGTGAAGAGTGGAATGCAGAGTAAGCCAGGACAGAATGGGACAGAGAGCTGCACCTTCCTCAGCTCTCCCACCTCACCTCCCAACCTCCCCTCTATGGGGGCACCCTCTTCAAGGCCACATCAGTGACCAACAAAAGGGCCAAAAGAGAGATCTCCACCGTTTGGTGCAAGGGGTGTGTGTGCGTGCGTGCGTGCGTGCGTGTGTGTATGTATGTAAGTACTTCAACACCTGCCCACAGTTAACTCAGAGTCTGGGCCGCAGGCTGCCCCATCCCCACTCTGACCATAACCACAGCATGGCCGGGCGGCAAGCCGCTCAGCAGCTAGCCTGTAAGGAAAGCTGTCAGTTGCCTCTGCTCTGGAATCCCTCAGGCTCTTGGGCCAGTGACCTGGTCCTTGGACTAGCAGACAAGAGACAGAAGGTTGTAAAGCTCCTCCGCACACAGAGGTGTCCTGGGTCCCAAACGAGCAGCTCACGCCACGAGGAGGGAGGCGTTCACCGAGCCTAGTCTGTCTGTTCAGCTGGCCAGAGGCTGTCCTCCTGGGTGGGCGGGAGGACGCTAGGACTTAAATACAGTGTGCGTGAAACCGGAAGAGGAAATGCCCACAAATTAAAAAGTACACCCTATTTTAGCTCTAAACACACATCTCTCTCATAGACAGCAATGTCCAAAATAGCCCGTCCTATTTTAAGGAGATCAAAGGCGATTTCTAAATGGACTACGAAGAGTCTGGAAGATCAGGACTGCACAATTACCTAAGGTCAGAGGCTGCGGACAGTGTCCAACCACCTCCCACTCCAGCCTTTTAAGGCCCAAGACACTGGGACCCCGAGAGCTAAACCAGCTGCTCCAGTCCTCCTGACTCAACTTCCATCCTCTACCTCTGATCTCTCCTCCCATATAGGGGCTGAGGCTGCGGGTGTCAGAGGAGTCTGCAGCCTGCCCTCCCTCACCCGCGGTGGTCTCCAGGGCAGGAGAGCCCTCCTCAGTGAATGGACACAGGCAGGGAGAGATGGGAGCAAGGTGTGGTGGAGGCAGAAAGCCCCTCCTCATCAGCCGAACTCTGGGCTGAAGAGGGTCAGTGACTCCTGGAGGGACTGTGACTACCACAGTCTTATTCTCTCACAGAGGGAGACCAGTACTGTGTCCTGGGGGATGCCCAGCCGAAACAGCTCAAGATTTGCAGGAATCGGGGCTTTGGTTAATCCTTTCTTGTTAGGCTGTGGTCTGTGAACACAGGGTTGAGCACCTCAGCCAGAGAAAGGCCGCAAGCCAAGATGCCCCTAGAACTGGAGAACAGGGCCTGGAGCAGTCAGTTGCTGAGACCAGGCAGGATGACCAGACTGTGCCAGCACACCTGCTCATAACACAAGGCCAAGAGTGTGCTGATGTGGGCGCCTCAGGGAGTCGGAATGGCCAGTGGAGAGGCACAGCATGCCCCCTCTCCCTGGAAGGCAGCTGACCCTACAGTCAGGAGCACAGTCTGAAGCCAGACCCTCTGTGCCCCCTCCTGGCTCTGCCAATCACCAGGCTACACGTGGCCTGCGCTGACAAGCTGGGCCTCCTACTCAGTTCCCCTCTCTGAAACCCGCCTGAGTGGCATCGCCCTCGCCCAATCATTGCACAGACGAGATAATAATTCCATCCCCGTGAACCATACATGGCCCACAGAAAAGCTCCTAAATGGTTTGCTGCTCATTATTACTATCGCTGCTACCAAGGCCATGCGACACTCCCAAGCCCCCAGAACTCTTCCATCTATTCAGAAATAAGGATTCTGGAAGGACTTGTGCCAAGCCACTTGCTCAAAGATAGCAGGGAAGGGGCTGGAAATACCCAGAGAACACAGAAAACTTACAACAGGAAATAAGGCCTTGATGAAGGTCAATAAATCTATTAAAAGAACCCATTAAAAACCTGGCTAGAGAAGAAAAGTTCAGAGGGCCCTATGAGAGTTTCCACCCTGGCAACCAGGAACTCAGAGGGAGGAGGGCTCCACTCCCCTCTGGAGCAGACGGGTGTCCTGGAACCCCACCCCGGGACTTCACACTCAGCAGAATTCAGCGTCCAGACACTTCCTCTCTACACACACCCAGGGCAGGGCCAAAGTGCTGTGGTGAAGGCCTCTCTGACTCCAGGGCTGGGGGCTGGAAACCCAGGGCATGGGTGGGGGATAGAAACCGGGGCAGGGGGGGGGGGGGGGCTGCTCAACCCCATGATAAAAGGTGTGACCCAGCTGGAGAGACTTCCTGCTCTGAGGAGCTCCTGCCCACCCCAGGGCAGACAAGCAGGGCAACCTCCACTCACCGTGGAGCTATGTCTGAACAGAGAAGACAGTCAAGTGTGAGTGTACACAGAACCTTAGAGCCCTGTGCAGTCAGCATTGGTGCGTGTGGCCTAGCCATGCCTGATCAGAAACCTGGGGTTACCTAGCTCTGAAAAAGCAAAATTCAATTTCAAGGAACTTCAAGACTCAAGTTTTTCTAAGTTTTCTGCACTCTTGATTTAAAAAAATAAATCAAGTTTCTTACAGTATGAATCTTCATTATCCTATGTGCCCGTTCTAATTCTTTAAAAAGTTTTGAGATTTAAAAACATTTTTTTTTGCAGGTGACAAGTCTGACTCATTTTATTAAGGAGAAAATGTAGGCAAGATCTCAAGGCAAGGAAGGCTCGTTACCACAAAGCTATTTGGAGTTGATTTTAGTTAAGATTCTGCCATCAAATCTTGCCTACCTGCGGGTGGATGAAACATTTGTGGATTCGCCTTGGTAAACCATGAGAAGGTAGTGTGTTTGCGGGTAAAAAACTGAAACCATTGTAATTGCACTCCACAGTTATTTGGCATTCCTGGCAATAAAGGGGGCACACAGGGCCCCCAACATAGCAGGTCCTTCCCCATCACGAAAAGTACCGCTCCCCCTCTCCAAGCACCCCACCCCAGTGAAGAAAACAGGGGGCCAGGAGTGGGCTGCTGAGCTCACCCCTGTCCCACACAGCCCTGTCTACCACAGCCATAACCATTTTTGGTCATGCGATGAAATACTGGTGCTTTAAAGTATAAAAAGAATGTATCTGTAAAAGTTCAATGTACTTCTAAATTTTACGTGTAAATTTCACAAGATTAAACTCATTTTGTACTACAGTTTTACTCCTTTTGTGGTACCTCTGATTTTGCTTTATCCAAGGCCTAGCCTCCCTCTCCGACCTCAACTATCTTCCTGGATGATGAAGAGTTGAGTTTCAACAGCTGGGGGAGAGAGACAATTTTGGTACTTGAAGTATGGCCCACAGGGTTTTAGAAGGCTCTCTGTAACCTGGAAATCTGACGGGCTAAGTCGCTGACTTAAATGAAATCCCTTCCACGGCTCTCTCAGCACACAGGGGATGTGGTCCAAAGCCCTTCACCGGCATGGACCCATGACACATCCACCTCTCCCAAGCTTACTAAATCCCCCACCACAGGCATTTCTCCCTGGCTTTCAAATACCCATCTCCATGCCTTTGTCTGGGGTCCCCTCAATCTAGAATACCCTTCCTGGTTCTGTTCTTGTGGGCTTAGGCTTGCCAATTCCTACTCACGCTTCATGCCCAGTTTAAATAGCAGTTCCTCTGTGCAGCCTCTCCCAGACCCAGGCAGAAGTAAGTACCCTCTGCTCTTCACAACACAGCCCTCTCTGTCGCCATAAAGAAAAACACCTTGAAACTCTCGAAATCCCCGTCTCCCAAGGGCTCCGCAAGGGAAGGGACTGAGTCATCTCCAGCTTAAACTCTTCAGTGCTCAGCACAGAGCTGACCCACGGAAGCAGCCCCCAAATGAGTTTTTATTAAATGATGACATGACTGAGAAACATAAATTGTGTATCTCCAGTGCCCTAGACAGGTTTGGTACATATGAAAAATTATTTGGAAATGCTTTTTATCAATAAAATAGGTGTTTTCTTAAAAAACATGACTCTAAAATAATGAAACCAATTTTCCTGCTCCTCACTAAAGCTGACGCCAATGGCCTTTCCCAAAGAGAGGCTAGGAACTGCCAGGGACGTGGTGAACTGCCTGGCTGAAATGGGTCTGCAGCCTCCCAGCACCTCACGGCACACAAGAAGGCCAGGAGCTTCGTTTGACTTTCACCAGTCACTTACCATCCACGACACAATGGGCGGGCCAGTTACATGCTCCAGCCCTCAATGATGTCTATGGAGTGAAGGAAGTACCAGTCAGGGCTCATCTCCCCCCAGTTTCCTCAGCACAGAGCATGGAGATCTCTAAGGCATTTCCATGTTGCAAAGTATGCTACACACCTCCAACTCCACCTACCTTAGAGGACCTCCGTGTGTGTAGGAGTCCTGTTTAAAACAATAACAAAAACAAAAACAAAAAACAAAAAAACCTGCCACGGACCCACCAAGCATCCAGAAGGATGGGAAACTGCCCTCACCTGCTGTGCCATGGACACTAAAGTCCACTCGGTAACAGGCTGCTCTTGAGGCTAACAAGGTAATACTGGGTATTATTAACACAAAAAGAGAAATAATGGGAAACTAAAACCACAAGTGATATCATGACCCGTGTGTATGGCTTTCCAGACCAGCCTTGTGAAACTAGCACATGCTTTAGAAGACAGAGGACTCGGAAACGTACGTGTCTGTAAGTGACAGACGCACCACCTCTAGGAGGATGCGCAAACATGCTGGGCCCGCTGGATGTCTGGAGAGCGGAACTGTAAGACAAGACAGAAGCCAGGATTTTTCTCTCTATACCTGTTTGTCATTTTTGAGTGAGGCCACAGGTAAGTAACACCCTCATAAGTGTGTAACTATGTAAGGCCTGTAATAGCCTCAAACAAGTTTTGAAACTGTCCCCTGGTGAATAAATTGTATCTTTCCCAATAACCTATGTCTTAACTCTCAAACATTTCACTCAACTCTCTGGTGAAGTGGGAAGTCAAGACAGTTTAGGACCCAGATCAGCTTTTTAATGCCATGTGAACCTGGGCAGTCATTTAATAAAAGTGTCACTTCCAGCTCCTGAGAAGCAAGTAAACTACGCCCCCCCCAACCCCACCATTTCTAGGAAAGGCTAGGCAGACAGAAGGACAGACATGAAGCACCCCATGCACTGTGCAAATGGGAGCCGGTGCATCTCCTGGACCTGAGCTGGACAGAGGAGGGAAGAGTGAGCGGATGGACACGGGGAGGTAGGGCAGTCAGTGGGCCAGCAGTGAGGACGCTCCCAGCTGCCAGGTGTTCCAGGCACCCACTGATTTGCTAAAGCTCAGGAGGCAGCCTCCAGTCTTGTGGCCAGGGCCTGGCATGGTGAGGATGCTGACCACACCACAGGGTTCCTAAAGCAGGCCACCATGGCCAGTGCCCAGAGCGCAGGGGACAGGTGGATGCAGAAGCTGACAACTAGGCTGTCACCCTCTCCACATGACACCTATGATGCCCTCCCTCCCTCCTCTCCCTAAGGAAGATCCAGCTCCAGGCGTGGCCAAGCTGCACGTTTCTGGGCAAGTCACTTACCCTTCCTGGCCCTCAGATCCCTCTCTTGCAACAGAGGTTCCTCAGACCCCTAGTAACTTAACTGTTTCTGCAGATGCCTTATGCTGAAGAATGGAGGCCGTCAAACTCAGTGAAGCTTGGGCCAGGGCTGCGGGGGGACACTCATGACTCCACCACAGCCTCTCCCTCATGAACTCGCCATCCACAGGGCAAGGTGACACATGCAAATGGCTAAACGAGGGAGAAAATGCCTCAGCAGAAGCAGCTGGAGAAGGGGACAGGCATGGGCATCAGGTCCCTTTGCAAGAACCAACCGGTCCCTTGGGCACTTGCCACAGTGCTTGTCTTTCCCATTTTGGATCAGCTTCTCCACTGGGCTTTGAGCTCCCCCAAGGAGTTTTATTCTAACCCCATCCTCCCCACCATACCCAGAGGTGCTGGGGGCAGGACCCTGCCTGGGGGGATGGTAGTGAGCACCTGCTGGAGGCATCAAGGCTCTGGGTGCTGCCATCTATGTACGTTCACACCACTGACCTTCCTGCACTGGACAGGTTTTGACGGAACTGTCAGAGGGGGCTGGGTTCAGGTACAGCTGTGTACGTCACACCCTCCTCCCCTAACCAAGGACCCGACCTGTGGCTCCTCCTCACTACTGCCAATACCGCACAGGTCTACTGATGTCTGGGGAGGAGGGAGTGGACAGAAACAGGCTACACGTTTCAAACCTGCAATCCACTTAGCAAACACCGAACTTGTCCCTGGTTCCTGAAAGCTCAATCTGGAGTTTTAGCCTCTGAGAAGCAGCAGATTCAGAAGCGTGATGTCCCAAAGCATCTCACCATCATCCACACCTTTTTCCGCCAGAGTTTAAACCTCTGAGACCACCTAACAGGAATATTCCAAAGGTAACAAGATATCAACACAAATCTTAAGTTAAAAAAAAAAAATACTCCCACCTATTACATATTTTAATTCTACATTTTCCCCTGATAGCTTAGTGAGACTGCCAAGTTTAAAGGAAAGGAAAAAAAGCTATTCAAAAGTCAAATACTGTTTTAACCCCAATTATTATTGTTTTAACCCCACTCATCCTTTCCTCCCACACAGAAGGCTGTAAAATAATGACACGGTCTCTCCTAGGGCTTAGGTCAGGACCTCACTCATGGGGCCACTGGCAGCGGAGCCAGAAACACACATCTAACACCCATGGCGAAATCTGTTTTAATGGGACCTCAAGTCAAAAGTTTGCCCAAATCATTCTGGTTTCTGAGGCTACAGACTGAGTGGGTTACAGCAACAATGAAACGCATGTTGAAAACTCTCTGAAGGCCAGTGAAGGTTTCCCTGGAAATGTCTTTCAGCTGCTCCTCTAGCCTGGCCCTGCACTGCACTTGACCAGAGGTGACATCCAAAGAAGGGACCACCCAAATCACCACCACTTCTCCCACAATCCTGCAGTCACACTTCTTTCCCTGCTGCTCCTTAAGTTCCCGGCCAAGAAGGAAGAAATAGCCCCACCACCCCTCCCTGCACGGGCCCGAGGTGCTGTAGGCCAAGGATCTGGGCTCCAATTCAGGCCCAGTGGAGGGGAAGGGAGAGGAAGGGCTGAGCACTTGGGAACACAGACCCACCAGGCAGGTCCTCAGTTCCCTTAGAGCTCAGAACTGGCAACTGGGTGTCCCCCTCCCCTTGGTGCAGTGGACGCTTATAGGCAGACAGGGATCCAGTCAGGAGGCATCCAGATGGGGGGGGGTCATGAGTTCAGGAGACATCCAGAGTGGGATGCACCTATGCTTGATCAGTCCCCATGGGCCAGCTCTCCCCACCCCCACACCCCCAAGTCCAGAGCTGGGCTCCTGAAAACCCAGGGATGTGACAAAGCAAAAAGTAGAATTCTAAAATCTCAAGAAGTGAAAAGAAGAGGAAAAAGGGGGAAAGTAAAGACTGAGGAAAGTCTTCGTGGCAGCCACAAATCCTATGTGTGGCAGTGGGTCTGATACAGACCCTGCCAGATGGGTTAATTCCTCACAGACTTAGCCCGCGTGTGACTCCTTTATACGTTTAAGAGGAACACATTCTGAAAAATCAATGTCATTAAGAAGGCTTTGTGGCTGTAATTCCTAAGCTCTTAATGAAAAATAAAGTAGCCTTTGTTATCAGAAAGTAAGCAGGGCTTCCCTGTAGCTGTCCCGCTCGCCCCCCATCACCACAGCAGGCACCTGGCCGCACTATGCCCCTGGCCACTAATAGGATGCCTACTGCAAACACAGACACACCCTGTTGCAGGGGCTCTGGAAACAGCTACCTGGGCGTCGGCCTCGTGTGGGTCCCATCCTGTGCCAACACTGTGGTTCTAAAACACCTGACGAGAGTCCCTAAGCCATCATGGCAGAGACTGCTAGAAAACCAGGGGCTGGGAAAATCACAATTCTAAACAGAGCTGTCAGGATGGGCCTTACTAAGGAGATGACACTTGAGCAGAGACCCAAGGAAGCTATGAGCACAAGAATGCCACGTGGGTATCTGGGGGAAGAGATGCCAGGCAGAAGGCAAGCCAGGGAAACCTGCCTGAAGACAAAGTAGGGCACTTGGAGGTGATGAGATTGGCGGCGGGTCTGGGGGGGGAAGGGGGAATGCCCTATGGAGCCTCATGGCCACTGCTTCACATCCGTGAGCAGCCTCTGGAGGGTTGTGAGCAGAGGCTCAAGCTCATGCGATTTTGCTCTGCAAAGTCCTCTGGCTGCTATGCCAGAAAGTGCCGGAGCAGGGGCGAGGGCAGCAGCAGGGCAGGCAGACATCCTGCAGACGGTGCGGTACTGAGGGCCAAGTGAGGGCACAGGGAAAGGAGACGTGTGTGCATTTGGAAGATGGAGCCAGCAGGACTTCCTGACAGATGGCACGGAAAGTGAAGAGCTATCAAAGACACTTCCGAGGCTTCACTGAACACCTCAGTGGCAGGAGGGTGTGGTCATTCACAGAGGTGAGGAAGAGCGGGTGAGTACGAGAAGGAGTGTGGTCTGGGACTCCCATCACGTGTGTGATGCTTACTGCCAGGAAAGCAGTAGAGACATCTAGACTGGAGCGATGCGCCGAGAGACTCTCTGCCTATGGGAGGTAAGTGAGCCACCAGAGTGGATGACACCACCAGACAAGCCAGCAGAGCAGAGGTCCCTGGACTGGGCCCTGGAGGTATCAGGGAGTGGAGGAGAAACTGGCCCAACACTCCAAAGTGAGGGGTTCTAGGAGCCGTGGGGAGAACGTTCCAAGGATGCGGGAGGGAGTGAGAGGCCCCCAAAGGATGAAGCCTGGGGGCCGGCCACTGTCAGGGGAGAGGGCACGGGGTATGAGAGGCTGGCCTCCGAGCATGCGAGCGGCACCTGTGCCGGAGGGTGGTGGGCACGAGTGCAATCCAGGCTACTGGAAACAAGGCCAGCTGCAGGGAGGGAGGTGAGGTGAGGTGGAGACCAGAGGTAGCAGAGGCTGGAGGAGGTATGAAATGTCCATCTAGGACAGGGCTCTGCCAAGTCCTGCCCACCATTTGTTTTTGGAGAGTTGGAATGGAACACAGCTACATCCAGCTGTTTCCCTACTGTGTGGGGCAGTATTCACACCACCAGAGCAGAGCTGGGTGGTGCCGCACAGAGCCCATATGGTCCACAAAGCCCTTTCCAGAAAAAGCTGGCCAACCCCTGGGCTAGGACAGTGGGGAGACATGCCCTGGGTGCCAACTGGTCCCACCCACACTCTGTGGTTGTGAAGTCAGAGACCCGTCAATGTGGCTGTGTCCTCTCCGGCCACAGGCCACTACACGGAGACATGCCTACAACCAGAGTGTGGTTCCACACCCCTATGGGTCACACTCCCTGTGGGAAGGAGGGGGCCCAAGGCCTGCTCTGTCAGTCATCACCAGCCACTATGGCCATGAAATCATCCCCGGCGCCAGGCAGAGTACACTGCACGAGTGCATGCGGCCTCGTCTCACCTTAGGGCCTGAGGCTCAGCAGTAAGAGATCAGCCCGCATAGCCATGGGGATTCAGAACAGACTGGCTCAGTGCAGAAGCCCAAGTTCCGGAGACCCAGGGCCCAGCTGCCCCAATCCAACTGCACCTCAAGATCACCTCATGCAAAGGTGACAAGCGCCAGTGCTGACCCTACCTCCACGTGACTTTCCGGGGGGGCAGGGAGAGGAAGGCGGGCTTCCATGTCTTTTGACAGCCCCTAGCTGAGTGTGATGTGCAGCCATTGTAGAGAAAGTGGCAGCATGGTCGTGGTCCCTCCCAAAACCCCAGCACCTCCTTGCCCCAGGCTGCTCACAGGTTTTCCGCAGGGCTGGCTCGCCCTCTGCCATCTCAGCCACAACCTCCAGAGGCATCCTCCAAGCCTGCGAGCTCCTAGTGCCAGGGGTCCTTGCTGACATGAGGCCCATCCTCCCCTCAGTGTCCAGCCATGAGCTCTGCAACTGGTCTCAGCCAGATTTATGGTTCCCTTGTGAACCCACAAAGGGTTACAGACTCAATGCTTCAGCATTCAAGAGTGGCTCAGCTGGTTAGGCGTCTGACTCTTGGTTTTGCCTCGGATAGCAATCTCAAGGTCAGGATATCGAGCCCCGTGTCAGGCTCCATGCTCAGTGGGAACTCTCCTTGGGATTCTCTTCCTTTTCTCTCCCTCCTTCTTTCTCTCAAATAAAAATAAATAAATCTAAAAGAGAGAGAGAGAGAAGGAGAGAGAAAGTGGTATTTCTCCTTCTGAAGGAGTGAAGACTGAAGCCTCACTGGGTTCAGGATCAAGATCATCAAAAAAGAAATGCCACAGGTCTCAGGCCCAAAAATGGGACCGACCCACCAGCCTTCCCCACACGGTACACCTCTGGTTTGAGTTTCATTCCCCTCTCTTCCTTTATTATACCTCCCTGACGGCACCTTCATTTTTTTCTGTTCTCTTTACTGAGATGTCAAATTTGGGGTGTCTTGCCTTACTATAAAACCTCAATATTTTACTAATATCCCACTCGTTTAGAGCTATCACATGTTACACTGGTTCATGGTCTCATTGCTTTGGAAAGCAAACAAAGCACTATCACTGATAAATATCTTAAAGCTCAGTTCTGGAATTCCACAAAAGTAAGGTTGAACCTCTGGCCAGTTCAATCAACAAGCTGCATTCCAAAAGCATCCATTTATAAGTTATTTGGAACCTAGAAAGTATTTCTTTTCATATAAAATTACCTTTAAGATGGTATTTAAGTTTCTGAGCTAATAGGCAAATGCCTGTTTTTTTTAAGATTATATATTTACTTATTTGAGAGAGAGTGAGAGAGCAAGAGAGACAGAAAGAGCACGAAGCAGAAGGAGGGGCAGAGGGAGAAGCAGACTCCCCACTGAGCAGGGAGCCCGATGCAGGACTTGATCCCAGGACCCTGGAATCATGACCTGAGCTGAAGACAGATGCTTAACCAACTGAGCCACCCAGGCATCCTGGCAAATGTCTGATTAATTCATTTGTTCTTTTGCTATTTTAAAATAAGGAAAATGCTATTATAATACAAGAAAACAAGTGTGTGTTTCCATGTGCTATATACAAGAAAATCAAATGTGAGTGGATGTGTGCTGGGTACATTCAAAAGCATCTTCTGTTACTCAAGACAATGCTCAGATGCTAATCCACGGAAACTGGGAAGAGACTTTCTGCTCACTTCCAACGGTGGAGGACGCTGATGACGCTGTGTCTCTACTGCGCCTGACACCACCACATGGTGGGGGCCGGTCACTAACACCGCCAACAGGTTCTCTGTCTTAACTGGTAACAAAGACAGAGAAAGGAGATAAGCAGACGGAGAAATAAAGGTAACAGAGTGGTGACCAATAAACGGACAAAGGGCAAGGTGCCCAAGGGGAAACGAAGCACCTGTCTCCCCTGTTCTGCTCAAAGAGGCTCAGAGTGCAAATGTCTGGCGTGTTGGCTCAGTGACTGCCACAACATACGCAACTGTGAGACGAGCGTGCAGAAGAGAGACAGAAATAAAGCTGTGGGTCCCCATCAGAAAGCATGCAGATAGATACTGTCACCTGTTGGGCCCCCCCTCACTGCTGTGCATTTGGTGGCTGGGTCTATCACTAGGCAAGGCCTCCCTGTTGTAAGCAAGTAAGGGTGAGTATGGGGCTCTGTGGACAGAAAGACCTGTGATGCCTGCTGTGCCACTGACCAGCTGGGGAACTTAACCATCTGCACCCCAGTTCTCTCATCTGTGAGATAGGAGGATGGACATGCATCCCTGAGGGTGTTACAGGGATTGGAGACAGAGCACAGCAATGAGCACTCAGCAAGGCTGCCCTAGGGCTGCTGGCTTCTGACTTGTGACAGGGCATGTGCCCCACCCCCAAGTTGAGCCATCTTGTTCTGGGGTACGGTGAGTGCTCAACGAGGGTGGCCTAAGAAACACAACAAGGGGGTGCCTTCCTGACCATCAGGGGAGAGGCAGGGGCATGACTTGCAGGGGACAGAGTACAGACTGAACAAGGTGGGTGGGGCTGGCCTGGTCAGGGAGCCAGATGATCAGCAGAGAGCAGAGCCCTAGAGGCTAGGCTGCTAGGCAGAAGCCAGGGCTATCCTGGGAGAAGCTGCAGGCCCCACCCACCTGAGCAGGGGGCTCAGTGTGGAGAGCAGATAGGAAGCAGGCTCCACTCTCTGGGGAAGGAGATAACTGGGCCCAGTAAGTTATCGGGGACTCTGAATAGCCACTGAGGTGGGTGCAAGGAGGAGAATGAGCTGACGATATGGAACGGACTGAGGACCATGGACTACTGTCAATTTTCACGTTATCTGAATACATAAATACAAATAAATAAATATATCATACACGTATCTGTTCTCATTCACATCAAAGACAACTTTCCTCAGTCCACAATAGTGGAACGACTTTTCAAATGTCTGTTCTCTGGCTTCCCGGCCCCCGACCCCAGGGCAGGAATGGTATGTTCTGTTTGCTGTTCTTTTCCTTCTGCCCAGCACAAATAGGTATTTGACTGATGTCTGTCCTATCAGTGCATCAACTACTTGCACATCTCCCCAGGCACTACTTCTTTCAGGGATGAACACAGTCCATCCTAGACATCTCCTGGCCTTCTTCATGTCACTTCTCCCTGGTGGGACTGGGAACTCAGAGGGAATAAGGCCCAGCACATGTGCCCCTGCTGGGCCACCCACGCTGGGCCATCTCACCCAAGTGACACCATCTCGTTTTCACCAAGTTGTTCTCCCATCATCGTACAAATGAGGAGAATGAGGCTGCCCAAAGCCATCGGGCCACACTGAAACAAAGTCATTCTTTCAGCCAGAAGCCAGGGCTATCCTGGGAGAAGCTGCAGGTCCCTGCAGCTTCCCTAACAACATCCCTAACAAGTTACAGCCATGGCACCTGACCCCAAAGATCTTATTTTTTTTCAAACATCCAACATAACAACATAAGAAAATGACAGCGGCTTATCTGTTCCTCGAGTGCATCTCCAGCAACATCACAAACCAGGCCCTTCTGCATAGTTGGAGAAAGAACCATGGGCACCAAGAGCGGCTCAGCCTCTCCAAGCCTTGGCTTCCTCCTACATCCCCTGGATGTCCACTGAAGGCTGCTGTGGGATACCGCACCACAGCCCAGAGCAGGGTCAGTAACTGGGATGTCCACATCCTCATCCCTAGAGCCTGCAAATGTTATGTATGTGGCACAGGCTTTGCAGACATGATTAACTGAAGATCCTAACGCAGGGACATTATCCTGGATTACATGGGTGGGCCCTCATTCCAATCATTAGGGCCCTCACAAGAGGGAGGCTAAGAGGGATTTCAGACAGAAGGCCTTGTGACAGAAGCAGAAAGAAGTCACAGAGAAGATACTACACATCTGGCACGAAAAATGGGGGATCGGGGGGACATGAGTCAAGGAATGCCAGCGGCCACCGGAAGCTGGACAATGCAAGGAATGGAACCTCCCCTAACACTACTGGGGAGAGCACAGTACTCCTGAACCCTGGACTTGGACCCTGGGCCACTGATTTTTGACCGCTAGCCTCCAGAACACCAGAACTGCGAGGGTGCACATTCCTGTTGCTTTAGCCATCGAGTATGTGAGGATTTGCTGGAGCAGCCCTAGGAAACTAATACAACGACTAAACGGGAAGTTCCAGTGGAGCCAGGTGCCCCGCACAGCAGAACTGCAGCAATCTCCAACAGTGAAGGACAGTCCCTGCCACCCTGGACCACCAGCCGGCTCACAAGCAGGGGAAGAGCTACAGCCTCAGGCTGTGAGTATCCTGCTCACATTTAAAAAAATCCCTTCCCCTTTATTGCTTCTCTCCTTTGCATCCCCAAAGGGAGTTTCACAGCTACGCAAGGACTCCCAGCCCTCCCAAGTAAGTACAATATTGCCGGAGGCACTTGTCTTCACACCCAGCACAAGTAACTCAGAGATTCCCAGGGCCAGGTTTGCTGATGTCTCACAGACTAGACCCTCCTGGCCTCGGTGTCTGGAGCTATCACCAGGGCCCCCTTACCTTGAATAAACACAGCAAGAGACCCTGTCCCAGGCAAGGGCCCTGCAGTTGGGGTGGGGCCTCTGTCCTGCCAGGGCCAGCCCAGGAGAGGGGCTGGGCAGGCAAGCAAGAGACAGGGTGGCTACCGTTTGTCCCTCTGACCCCTTCTCTTCATCTCTTCAGCCCTGGCACCGCGCACCCCCACACTTGGTTTTCCTTCTTGAGGGCTGAGTCCCAATGTCGAAACGCACAATGTGCAATAATTCCACTTCCTGCGCTGTCAGCAGCCTCCTCTCTGTGTGAAGGTGGCCCCATGATCTGGACGACTCTGGTGGCTTCCCTCTGCCCCCTTTCAGTTTCAGAGTCAGACCTGTGGGGCCCCAGGACCCTGCCACCCTGACTTGGGCCTGCACAAGATTCAAAGACCATTCCTTCTAGCAGGCCAAGCAGCCCTCAGCCACAAAGGGTTTGGGGTGGAGCTTCCAAACCTCAAGAGTATTTTAGAGAAAATATGAACAAAAAGAAGAAGCCTGTTCACTTCCTAAAAGCAGTCATCTGTTGGCCCGGGAGCTGCCTTCTTGGCCCCCTGACTTCTCTGTCCTGCAATAGCTGGGTGTACGCAGCAGGGACTGTGCCCTCAGCTAGCTGACTGCCACCAACAGGGCAGAGAGAAGACCGAGCTGTGTACAGACTGCGCCATGGCCAGAAGAGCGAGCCACCCCAGCGCTCCTGGGCCATGGGCACTACACACAGCAGACCCTGGCAGCTCAGGTCTAACATCGGCCAGCCCTTGCCTCCTACGACAGAGGCTGCATGGCTTAGACGTGTCCTGCGGAGGCTGGTAAGCAGCCTCGAAGACACAGACCTCTGGACCCCCTGGGGTTGGTTTGGTCCATCAAGTCCTGTTCTCTGGAGCATCCCCAAGGCCGGTGTGGCCACAGTCACCTAGCTTGTGCCTGAAACTTCCTATAGAAACCAATACTAACAGGCAGGCTTGTTGGAGGAGCCCACTGCAACCCCTCCCAGGCCCCAGGACAGGGCCTCCTCTGCCTGAGCAATGTGGCCACGAGATGGAACCCCACGCCTGCTCCACCATGCTAAACTACACTGCCTCCCAGATTTAGAAGCTGACAAGGACTGTCCAACAGGACTCCAAGACGTATTTACAATGTCCATGTCCAGGCTGTTCCCTTCCTTCTCACACATTGCCTGGTGGCAGGAGCAGCGAATATGCTGGGTGGGAAGGGCCAGAATCAGCCTCAGCCGGACCCCATCTCACCTACAAGTCCACTCTGCTCCATGAGCACTGCACATTCCTGGTCCCGGCTGTCAGAGACATCCCTCCAGAACCATCCACAGCATCTGTAGTAGCTCTGCCCCGTGGTGGGCCCTGCAAAGTCCCTTGGAGCCACTGTTCTTAAAGCAGGAGTCAAAGTGGCCTTGACACACCTCATTCAGTGCTATGGGTTGGTTTAAAAGGTCTGTGTGTAAATAAGGTAATATTTTAAAGAAGCGTATCTTCCAATAATAACATCTAACCATTAGCTGTCCTCTACAACTCAAAGAAAAAGTTACAATCCAGATGAGAATGGCAGTCAATGGGAAGGAACTTCCAAATGTCACCTAACCCCACACTCTCCTTCCAGCCAGCACAATACTCAATCCATACCTCGGAGCAAGGCAGGTGGGTGGGAGTGGGGAGGGGCTCTTTAGGGCTAATTTATTAGTGCCCAGCCTAGGCTGGGAAGCAACTACCATGCTCAAAGGAGCACTGGTTAAATAATCTACAGCACAGCCTGGCAAAACAGAGAAACTTCACAACAAGTACCGAGATACAGTAAGCGGAGAGCATGAGGGGGACAGCGGATGGGGAACGTGATACTGTGGACATGAAAACAATTGTTAATGTGTACCTACATAACATCTGCTGGCATATACATAATCTCTTGGGAAGAATACACAAAAAAACCATGGCACTGGTGTCTCTAGGGAGGGAATCTGGGTGGCTGGGGTAGAGGCTGACTTTACCATATAGCATGCTATAGCTTATAATTTTTGAACCAGGAACAGGTAGGCCTATTGTAAAACATAACATGTCATCAAATACATCCAATCCAGCTAAGTACAAGCAGGTTTTGGGGACTTGCACCAAGTAACATTAGTGTACAGCCACTAATAAGAAGGTAGAGGCTTCAAAGGGGTGCTTCTCTGGGTTGGTGTCACCCCAGCAGGTGGGGAAGTTGGTAAGGCTGCACATGCTGCTGGCCAGAGTGTCCATCGCCTCACCCCTCCCAGCATCCCCTGCACACTGCCCCATGTCCCTCTTCTCCAGCCTTGTTCTTCTGCCATGTTTCTCTCCCTGACTATGTCACTACGTCACACGGTGTAGTGACGTTTATGCTTGCAGTCCTGGAGTCACAGACTCCTAAAGGAGGAGCACGATTTAGCACAACCACAAGCCAAGCCCTTCCCCATCATCTCTCACTACCAAGCACCCTCCCCAGCCGCTGGCAACAGGCTTGACTGTTTTATGTCTGCACTGCACCCCCTGTGTGGAGATCTCACCAGGTCATAGGAAGAGCATGTGTCTGTGGCAGAAGGAGGGCCAGCTGAAGCGGTTTCACAGCAGGGAGAGGACCCTGAGATGATATCTGTCTCCAGAAACCCATATTTCTGGGGTTCTTCACACTCCCAACACTTTCTTTTCCTCACAGCTAGTCTAGAATATTCTTCCCTGGTCCTGTTTCATTTCCATCATTTCACAGACATGTCTTCCCGATCAGCACAGTGGGCTCTGGAAGCCCTGCATCCGGGTTCGTGGAGCAGCGGCACCCAGGCCACTGAACGGGAATGAGGGCGCCCATCTTGGCCCACAGGTCCAGTTAGAGCACAGGTATGGTTACAAAAATGATGATCATTTAAGAAAAGGTCTCCTCAAACTCCTAAAAAAGACTCTGGAATTGCTTTTGTCATTTAAAATAGTGAGAAGCAAAAACAAACTAAAAAAGTTTTTTAAAAGTCTGAAAAGTCCCCTGTGTGAGATGAAGTTCCCAACTTGAAAAGGGCCTGACAGACCTGGAGCCCCTCAGTGAGCTTACTCTGCCTCTCCAGAGCCTCCTTCCTGAGCGTTACCCCAGTCCTCCACACACGTCTCTTTTGAAACCCCCAGCTCAAGCTATCACCCCCACCCTTAACACATAACTCTCCATGAAGTCCTGTGATGTCCCCAAGACCCAAGGAGGAGGCCACCCTTCCTGTGCACCCCATCCTCCTGGGCTTCTTCTAGCTCCCATGATACCACACTTACAATCCCGTGCATATGGGTTTGTTCACATTTAGAACAACAATCAAACAACAATCAAAGGTTGATCACATTTACAGACAAAAAATCCAAGAGGACCAGGCCCTAAGAAGGTGTGGCACCTTCTTCCCAGAGCAGCAGAAATGCCAGCTAGATTCCAGCCAGCTGGCTGACAGGCCCTGTGTGCCAAGGACACAAATGCCAGGGCACAGCAAGGACGCATCAGGGACCCAAGCAGCCAGGTTTGCTTGCATCCTGAGAACTGACTGGAGCCAAAGTTGTCCCATAAGCTCCGGTCTCACTTCCCTCTCCTAAGTGAGACTAAACCCCAACTTGACCTCTGGGAAATGGGCTGTCCTCCTAGGACAGACTGAGGCTTTTCTTGCACTTTCGTCAATGAAACAGTAGCTTTGTCCATTCACTTACTCGAAAAGCATGGATTACACACCTATTTTGTACCAGGCACTGGGGGATACTCTGGAGATATAAAGAAAACTGAGCTACTGTTCCTGCCCTGAAGGACATTTATGTCCTATGACATCCCAGATCCGTTATGTTCACTGGGCATGTCCCCAGAGAACAATCTTCACAAATGTGAGTGCCACTGTGGGACACAATGACACCCCCCCACCCCGCAATAAAACACAGTGAAGCAGAATTTAATATTTTAAGTGATTTCCTCCGGATCCCTAAGGATTTATTGTCAAGGAGCTACACACCAAGAAGGAGAGGGTAGGGGGCTCCCAAACAGGGGTACAGGTGAGCCAGGCACTCAGCCCCATGAATGCCAGCCCTTCACGGAGCCTGTACTAGGTTAGCTTACTCTGATGCTGTTTTTCGTTTGGCGGCCTGGCACTCACCCCCTAATTACACTCCATTAGTGGAACTTGTACCCACCCTTTCTCAGATCACTCATCTTGGGGGCGTATGTGGTCAGCTGGAATCCTGAGTTCCCCAGCATCAGGGGCGAATGCCTGACCCAGATCCACTTAGCATTACTCCTTCCCCTGGGGCAGTCTAGACCTGCACTGCCCGTCTTGTCTCCCACTGGACAAAGCATTGCTTGAGCGCTACACAATCCTGACCTAGGACTTCAGTCTGTGCTCCATAGACTCTCCACTTCGGGTGTCTCTAGGCCTGTGGTGGTTGCCATCTTGAACTCAGATGCTGCCCTAACGCCTGCTATGTCTCTGGCAAGGGTTCCCAGGCCAGTGGCCACGTGAAGTATGCTGACAGCCACCTTCTACAGTCAGCAAAGCTTTCAAGAACTTCTGCCTTGTCTGTACTTTTCTCCCCTCACCAGACTCCCTCAAAGGTGCTTTCCCCTTTAAGAGTGGGAGATGAAACATGGAAATCAGAACCACTTCCCTCCTGGCCAGGGGCTCACTTTCTGCATTCATACTGCAGACTGAGGGGGTCCCAACAATCTTTGTTTCCCCTGAAAAAGCATAGCATCTAATTCACTGGGGCCAGACACCCACATCAGCACCTGTGGAATAGGAAGGCAAGTTCCATATAACACATGGACCAAAACACCCATGGAGGGAGAAGAAGAGTTCTACAAAGTTTGATGGACACCTCCCTTAAGAAAAACACTTCACTCTCAAAGGTGAAATGAAAAACCCGTGTTCATACTGAGAAAGAACTGGCTAGCAAAATAATCTGGGGGG
The DNA here is from genome assembly GCF_002288905.1 of Enhydra lutris kenyoni. Lineage (NCBI taxonomy): Eukaryota > Metazoa > Chordata > Mammalia > Carnivora > Mustelidae > Enhydra > Enhydra lutris. The sequence continues at coordinate 15,236,408 of NW_019154128.1, read as the reverse complement.
CGCCTGGGTGGCTCAGTGTGTTAAGCCTCTGCCTTTGGCTCAGGTCATGATCCCAGGGTCCTGGGAATGAGCCCCGCATTGGGCTCTCTGCTAAGCGGGGAGCCTGCTTCCCCCTCTCTCTCTGCCTGCCTCTCTGCCCACTTGTGATCGCTCTCTCTCTCTCTGTCAGATAAATAAATAAAATCTTTAAAAAAAAAAATCTTGAAGAGAAGCACCAGCTCAGGCAACCATGATTCCTGCTGGGATACGAGTGAAGATGCTCTGTTCATGCCTACAGCTGCCGCTCCTGGGGCAGAGAAGATGAGAAAGGGCCGTCTGATAATCCTTGCCTTTTTAAAACATGAGGTTAAATTTTTTTTTAAAGGTTTAGAAAAATTACTACAGATTAGCCAATTTCCATCAGTAGTTTTGGAAACACAAAAAGTAATTTCCCTATTTCATAGGCATGAATTCAAAGAGTGTTCCTCTGTAAAGATTCCTGAATACATGCATGTCTACACCGCTAAGTCCCAGGAATTCTGGTCAGACAGAAAGCAAAGCATGGCTCCTCAGGGGAGCTCAACTTCCTGCAGCTACTGCCCTGCTAGGGATATGTGTGTCTGTGAGTGTGTGTGTGTGTGTGTACACAAAATATGTGCAAGTACATGCATGAACAGTGAGTGTGAGCACAAGTGGTGCGTGAGTACTCACGACTGGTGTGTGTGTCAAGCACATGCACTGGACTGGGGTGGAAGGAAAGGTCAAGTAAAGCTGGCCAGCCTTACCCGGGTGTGCAGCAGACAAATACTTAGACCCAGACACTGGGAGGCCTCTTCTCCTACCCATGCCTATTCCTTGGTCTAACATCTGACCATTGGAGAGGCCCTCTTTTGAGTTAGGAATTGCCAATACATATATCCTTCTTAAAATCCAAATGCCTCAAAAAGAAAGACACATTCAGTTTTGCTAACATCTAGAATAAAGTGGCTACTACATCCCTTTCACCCAACAGAGCAGACACTTGGGATCACTCTTCTGAAAGGAAAAGCAGGGCAAGGAAAGAAAGAGGCAGGACCCAGGTGCCATCCCCAGTTCAGCTAGTGAGGCTGGCCCTCCCCACACCTGGGGAGGGGACATGTCCATGGGAGATTCAGGGCGGGGAAGGATGAGCCAGCCCTGGAGACTGTGGCAGGAAAAAGCCTGTCTGCCTCCTCTTGGCGCCCCTACTCTAAAGCCTCTTCCCACTCAGGGCATCGTGTCCAGAGGCCCTTGCCTGATCTCACATGCTGCCTGAAATCCCCCCACCGAGGAGGCCTTCCCTCTAGACACACCCATGGGTTCAGAGGCACCAGAGGAACTATTGGTGGGAAGCAGCTCTGGGCCATAACCCTTGGCACTGGCCCTGAGAATTATCTGCCATTTCTGTTTTTTCAAATGAGGAAATGAAGGAACAAAGGGATCAAGTGACGTCTTTCGAGTTCTTGTATGAAAGCAATGTGGAAGTGAGAAAGGTCTCAAGCTCTTAACTTTTTAGTTAGCCATCCATGCCTACAGTCTCCCCAAAGGTTTCCCCCAAATTCTGCCAACATCTTCCCAACAAGCATTAAAAACTCACTTTCCCAAAAAGACAGCTTGTAGGAAAGACACAGGGAGTTGCCTCCAATGTGTATCCTTCGTGCCCTCCTTTGTCATGGGCCCAGGACCCTGACGTTTAGTTGGCAAGGGGCTGTCCGCCTCCCTTGCAGCTAGCTGTGGCCAAGGGTTTGGTACTTGCCAACAAGATGTACAGACCCAATTGATGAGTTCTCAGGAAGTCTGCCTTCCTCCCGCCTGGGGTCTGGAAGGCCCCTGAGCTGGCCTTACCCCTAGCTGCCACCCTAGACAGGAGGCATTGGGCCTCACGGCAGAGAAGGCAGAACACAAACTCTGACTGCAAGAAAGCCTGCCTGTCCTTACGAAGCCTCTTTTTCTTCACAGTGTTTCCTGTTCTATACAGCCAAATGTTAACCCTAACCATTTTATCATGCCCTGCTCATATCCAATGGTGGAAAATGCCCCCATCCTGGAATGCGGACAGCTAGGGAGAAAGAAGGATACTATTTTAGATTCAGTTCATTAACAATTCCCTTTTTCCAGAAGGAGTCGGGAATGCTTTAAATAAAGCATTCTCAATTTACCCCAAGCTCCAGGCTAGAGTGAGAACATTCTCACTAGACCTTATAAGCATCATAAGATTCATTTTGTTGTAGGGTTACTTCATGAAACAGTTTCTCCTCCATATAATCAACATTTATAATCCTTAAACAAAAAAAAAAAAAAAAAAAAAAAAGGCAACCAATCCTATTTCTAGGCCTGAGTAGCAAGCTCAAAAAGCTTTAATAGACTGAATTCCTGTTTACTGCCCCAACCATTTAATGGCTTGGTTTGCATATTTAGTGCAGGTTATGAGGCAAAAACAGCCCTGTTTTTATTCATTACAGTTAGTTCATTCAATGTGGTTCACGGTCTAAGCCACCAGCTGCTTGGAGCCATGATAAAGATGGGTACAATCCTTAACAGTTTACAAAGCAGCCAACCTGTGGGTCTGTGATGCTGGTCAGGCCCTGGGACTCCCAGTTCCCAGGAATGACACAGCAATCACCACCCTAGGATCTAGTATCTCATCTCATCCTGTTGGGAGTGAATCTGTTCCATGACGGTCTAGAGCCCTCTCTGCTATGGAAGGGGCTGAAGCTGGGCTGGCTGCTGTAATGAGGGCAGACCTGAAAGCGGACAGGGTGGTCTGGCCTGATGCTTCTTAACCACCGGCTCGGTGTAACAGTGGCACTACCATCACAGAGGCACCCTTCTCTCTTGAGTCAGTCCGCCAGCCTGCAAGAGGCTTCTCCCTGCTCCACAAACTGTCTGCGGGCTTTTCACCTCTCTTTGATCCACAAGGTTAACTCCTAAGCTTGGTAGAGATATTTGACTAATTAAGGAATGATGAAATAATTGAGTTGACTCAAAATGCAAACATCTTTCTCCCTCCAGTAAAGTTCTTCAAAATACCATACAGTTCGAAGGCACCTACAATGGCCAAAGGTATCTTAGGCCATTGCTGGTACATTGCCAACTCTGTGCAAGATTTGCACTATCCAGTAAGACAGGTTCCTGTTCTCATGGGCTCTACAGTGTTTCCAGGAGAAAGACACACAAATGAAGACTGTGACAGCCTTTAGCAACGGAAGCATCCCTGAAATGTGCTCAGGGCTCTTCTTGGAGGGACAGCATTCATACAGTCGTATTCATCTGAAACTCTGTCTTCAATCCTTTCTCATCACTTTATGCTTTAACTAATAACTTTAAATCCACACACCTTTTAAAATGTCAGGAATGGATAACAGGAAATAAAATAAGCCAAAAATAGAGTAAAAGGAGGCCACAGAGAGGGAGATGGAGAAGTCAGGGAAGGATACAGAAATGCCAGAAAGGGACAAGCTGGATCTGAACAGCTGTGCATAAATTATCGGGGAAAACATCATGAAGCAGAGTGGCCTCCATCCGTCCAAGAAAACTGGTAAGGATTTGGGTGTCAACATGCAACCAAGAGCTATACTGGGGGAATACATGCAAAGGGCCTCAGAAGGGGGGTGTGGGAAAGCGTGCAGGGTGGAAGAGCCAGAGAAAGGCACTGGGCACGCTACGTGGACCACCAGGAGGAGTCTGGGCTACATGATACACAGACAGCTTTGCCCTACACAGACAGCTTCGCCCTCCACGGACAAATCCAGTGCTCGGCAGGGTCCCTGACACTAAGTATGTGTACTCTAGGAAGCTGCTGCTGAATTACTACAGAAGGGAGCCAGAAAGTGAAAGAGGAGAGGCAGGAGACTGATTCCCAAGGCCACTTCCCTAAATACTGTGTATGTATGTGGGTGTCACCCAATGCTAACTTTACCCATGCAGCCCTCAGGCACCATCACAACTCTGCTTCATAGTTGGCTCAGGGGCCAAGGGAGAAAGAAATGAGGGACTCACCTTTGCCAGATGAAGGAGAGAAGAGGTTGGTTTCGGACATGGTTTTTACCAAGTCACTTTGCAGGTTAGGGGCAAAATCCAAATGCAGGCTTCTCTTCTGCTCTGGGTGGACACAGTCTACCAGCAGACTGTTTCCCTAAGGCCAATCCACTCACCTGTGACTCTCTCCTCTTCAGAACCAGAAGAGTAACAATGTTTGGAAGATTCTGGGGTATCCTGACATTTCTTGGCACACAGTCCCATCTTAATTGGGCTCTGTTATTGCATTTAATCAGCCATTAGATTATCACCCAATTATGTAATGTGATCACTTTGTTTAACATTTGTATAGGCAGAACACAGCCAAAGCAAGAAGAAAGGTGAAAATACTTAACATCCATTTCACACAATCACAAGTTTTTATGTGCTTTACAACAACAACAAAAAAGTGTCAGTAGAAGGCTTAGCTGAGTCAGTGACCACTCACAAAACTTTAGGATGCCCCTCCCACTTCCCTGTTTCCCCTCTGCCCACATCCTTCTCTGACCTTTGCTGGCAGTCCCCTTGCAGAACCTTCTTCTTCTGCAACACTTCCCCTCAGAGCTACCCTGGGCAGTAGTCAGAGATGGATGTACTCTAGCCTTTTGGATACTTTTTTTTATGGCTGTTATGCTTTTAATGGAGGGAGACAGAAAATGCATCAGTATTAAGAATGTTTTACATACTGGGACGCCTGGGTGGCTCAGTTGGTTAAGCAGCTGCCTTCGGCTCAGGTCATGATCCCAGCGTCCTGGGATCCAGTCCCACATCGGGCTCCTTGCTTGGCGGGGAGCCTGCTTCTCCCTCTGCCTCTGCCTGCCATTCTGTCTGCCTGTGCTCGCTCTCTCTCCCTCTCTCTCTGACAAATAAATAAAATCTTAAAAAAAAAAAAAAGAATGTTTTACATACTCATTAGAGTAGTGATTCATGTAAACTTAGGAATACACAGTGTGTTAGACTTCAAAAAGTTTCCTGCAACCTACGATAACAGAAAAGGCTTCTTATGTTTTTACCTGCCACCTTTATTATTACAGTTCTAAATAGTATCTGGGGTTGGCTGGGTTGGGGGGGAGCACTAAAAAATAACAGGAGGCTCTTTTCTGCTATAGTTCAAGAATTCTAATAGAGTGGTATGGCAATGACTACAGGGCAGTGAACTTTCCCAGAAAGGAAAATTCTAGATGACTACATCACAAACTTTAAAAGTACTGCAGTAATGTTGCTTGGTAACAGATAGTGATGGTACTTATCATGGTGAGAACTGAATAATGCAGAGAATTGCTGAATCATTATGTTGTACACCTGAAACTAATATAACACTTATGTTAATTATACTTCAATTTAAAAATTCTTATATCTTTAAAAAGTATTTCCAATAACATATAGGCAAGCTGAGTCGCTTAACAATGTGCAAGCCTGGAAAACAGCTAATATATCTCTTCCCAGAGAATTTTCAAACATTATAAATCCCATTTTTCTTTCACAGAGAAACTTTCTAAAACATGGACATGACTTGAAGGATATTGACAAAACAGAATATAGTTTTTAAAATATGGGCAAAAAAATGGGAAAAACAGACTTACACACCCCATAAAATTGAGAGGAAAGATACTGAGTCTCCTACAAGATAGTAACTTCCCTACTACACTGGCCCAGAGCACTGCAATGCACAAATCTGTTTACATTATTTAACTCACACAACCCCCTGTGGGCCAGGCACTTCCCCCATTTCCCCAGATGAGAATGCTAATTTAGCAATTTATCTTGTCCCCCTCAAAACCAGATACAGACACCCCAAAGAGATTACTGTCTTCGCTTTGTGACACAAACCAGACTAACACCTGCATTAATGCACAACACATGCTTCCCAAAGGCAACCGAGGTAACTTGGAAGCTGTTACTACTGTTAAGTCACAAAAGATCACAGAGGGAATCTCAGGCCGCCATGGCTCTGATGGGACCAGCCTCAAAACAAGGTGGATCTGGATACCCGCCTTTTTCCTTATCTCATTCTATACTGAGTTGCCTGACTCACTTGACTCACTTGACCCACTGAGTCACTCAGCGTAGTCCTGCTAAGGATCCTCAACATCGTCAGGAGGCTCCGGCCTCCAGGTGGTCAAACACCACAGATGATGATAAACCAGAGCAAGACCACAACACACAACATCTACATCCCTTGTGCTGCTGTCTCCCTGGGCTCTGGCTCCATTCCCACTGGCCCACCCTGCTGAAAGCCCCCTTACACTTTTAAAGATCAGCAGTTCTCCATTTGTGGGAAGTCACAGACCTCTAAGATTCGGTTGAAGGCCAGAGGCTCTCTCCCCAGGAAAAGACACAATGTGTGTGTGTGTGTGTGTGTGTGTGTGTGTGTGCGTGCACACACGTGGGTGTGTGTGTATACACACATACATATGCGTGGCCAGGGAACCCCCCTCCTCTCTGTGCTCCACTGTCAGATTTGACACATTTTTGCCAAAACTGACAGTAGGAAACACTGACATTGTAACAATACCCAAACACACACCACATGCAAATAACTACATGTTTTTACCAAAAATGCCTACCCTTCCTATAAGACATGTAGTTGCATATTTTCTATTTTATTTTAAAAAAAAGTTTTAAATTCTGGCTACAATCTCAAATTGATTTCGCAAACCACTGCTGTTTGAAAAACACCTTTCTGGATCTTTCCCACCCTGTCTCCTCCTCAGCTGCTCTTCTGTCCTCAACAATAAGTACCAATATAGGACAGCAGGGTATGAGATTTCCTGGATTAAGCTGAACTTTGAAAAGTCAAGAAAATCTAGAAATACCTTGGAAAGCCTTTGGAAAATCAAGAAAATCTAGAACTATCTCAGCTTACCAGTTTCTGGAAAAATCTGGAACAGCAGGCTATTTTGAGCTCACAAATTACACCAGGCCTGTACTTGCAAAAGGGATCAACAAAGCAGGTCACACTGGGCAGAGGCATTGAAAGTGGTCCCTTAGGCTGTCTCCAGACCAACTTCTTAAGCATTCCCAAGTCCCTACTAACTGTATTGCTCTCTCTTTTTTTTTTTTTTTTTGAGTAAGGAGTGTTAGAATAAGCAAGCAAACCCTACACATCAGAACCTGCTTCCAGAATGGCTCTGAAAAGTGAGTCATAAGGACCAGCCCAGATCCTCAGCAGCTGGCCCAGCGGACTCCCATCCCTGCTAGGCCAGAGATAGAACCTGGGGTTGGGAGGTTGCCATCTTGCTTCCTTTAGTCCTAAGGGGAGGATGTGGGCCACTCTCAAGGGAGCTGGAGTGGCTGCAGGCATGGAGGCTGGGAAACAACGGGGCCAGTTAACTGGGGCACAGGCTGGGGGGATGGGGCATGGAAAGCAAAGATACCCACAGGCTCCTCCGTTTACACCAGGGGCTGACCACCCAACACTCATCCTCCCTTCTTCCTACTCTGGGAACAATCCTGTCTGGATTCAGGAAAAGCCAGCCCCACCTCCAGCTGAGGAATGCAGGTGGTCTTGGTTAGACAAGCAAGTCTCAGACTTGACCATGCATCAGATCACCTGGAGGGCTTGCTAAAACACAGTGCTAGGCCCCGTCCCAGAGTTTCTAATTCAGTAGACTGGGGTGGTGCTGCACTCCTAATAAGTCTTGGGGGATGCTGATGCCACTGGTCAGGGGCCCAGACATGGAGGAACACACCTAAGCCAATCAGCACACAGCATTCTCAAGACCTCCTGACCTGGATCCTGGGGAGGCCAAGTGGTCCTCACTGATCTCACAGACCAGAGGGAGGGCTGCTAGACCATGGCTAGGGACTGGCTGGTGTCAAGAGCAGGGAAACACACAGTCCGGCTGACCATAAGGACCATCTCATCATCCTGAGGAGGCTGACTCTGGGATGATAGCAGTGATGGCTAGAGAGAAAAATCTAGGTCCTTGATGAAATTGCAAAACTGCTGACAGAGTAGAACTCCAGTTCTATGAGATAGTAAATGACCTTATTGTTTGCTTGGCAGCCAAAAGCACCCCAACAGACACACCCCACAATCCAGGGAGACTCCTGAACCGGCCATCCCTATTACGTAAAAGGACCCTGTTCTCCAGAAACATATACTTGCCTAAATGCATTTCCTTCACACTTCCAGACTTTGTACACCTAGGTCATCCTTCTTGAAAATTCTAAATAGTGGGTTAGAGAATGAACCATCTGAAATGCAGGCAACACAGGACAAGGGAAGGAGTTCTACATCCTGGAATGAATGAATTTTATCAGAGAGCAGCTGATACCAGCTGTACAAGAGCTACAGTAGGGGTGTGGGGAACAGGAAGAGAGGCAGAGGATGTCAGGAGAGCTCAGAATTCCACCTGTAAGTGCAACAGGAAGGGCACTGCATAAACTCCAGGCCAGGAAATTACCAGATATCTGAGGGAAAGGCTCTGACAGCATCCCAGGAAGGGAGCTGCAAGGAGTTGAATGCTTTCCTCCTCAAGAGATCCCTTCCCAGAGGAAGCCCCTCTGTCTTCCTGACCCCATTCCAGAAAATGGACATGCCTTCATAACCATAGACCCTCCCCAGCTGGACCTTTCTTGCATCCGAGGCCTCCACTGGGTGAACCTTAGGATTCCACCTTGAAAGGGCTGCAGCATCTCACCTGCCCCAGGTTAAAAACTGTGAGCCAATACTAGGGGCTGGCTGGCAGGCACATGATAAAGGGTGTGTGCAGACACCATATTGAGGAGAGAAGCACACAGCACCCAGGGGCCCTGATTCTCCATTTTCCAGCCCGCTTATGATGAAAGGATGGTGAAACCTGAAGAGAAAACGCTGCTCTCGTTCCAAGTTCCACACTGCACGCTCGTGTTGGGCACGGGAACTCATTATCAAGAGTCATGTCCCTGAGCTAGCAGGAATCAGGTGCCATTCCAAGCACCTGACGTGTATTAACTCATATAAGTCCTCCCCCACCCAACAAGCCTCTGGGGTTGCAGAGGAGCAAACCAAGAAACACAGAAAGACTGAGCTACTTGCCCAAGGTCACATAGCTGCTGGAGGCTCTCAAGGACTTTGACTCCAGAGTCCACAACAGTTCGAGAAATAAAATAAATGGTTTTGAAAGACGTGTAGGCTCAAAGACCCTTACTTACAGATCAAAACACTAGAAATAGAAAATGATTGATATTGGGGGCTCCAGGTAATTAATTCCCATTCCTACATTGATACAATAAAGTATTTATTTTTAAGTACCGTACAGGAAGCTATATGATTTAATGGAAGTGGTACTAGATTCAGACAGCCCTGGGTTTGAATCCTAGTTCAAGACTTTCTAACCACTCTTAGGTAGATAACTTAGCCACCCCTCACCCAGCTTCCTCCTCAATACCACAGCTCATCTTCTCACAAGACCTTGCAGGGGATGCCTATAAACACTTGGCCCAGGGCCTGGGATATAGGGGATGCTCAGAAAACAGTAGTTTTCTTCTCCTCTAGGAAGAAAAATGCATCATACTTAAGGAGACTTCTAAGGCTGCCAAGAATAAAGTCTAAAGTTATAGTAACTTCCACAATGCAGTAATATAAAGAAAACCTAATGAGAAAAAAATGCGCAAAGGAGACGCACAGGTAATTCACACAAGCAAAAGTAGAAATGAGCACAAAAAGGTTTTCAATATTTTTGGTAATTTGGGAGATGTAATTAAAATAATAATGCCTTCTTTATCCATTAGATTGGCAAAAATTGACAAGATTTATACTCTTCAGTGTTGGCAGAGTTAAAAAGAAACAGGCAGTTTCACATCCTAATGGAAGGAGTACAAAGTGAAAGCCTCTTATAAGTGGGAGCAATCTGGCAGAGCTATCCATTTAAAATTACTCTTTGACCCAGAAACTCTACTTCTAGGGATCTAGAAGACTGAGATATTTGTGAGTATTAACAATAAGTTAATTCACAGATTCTCCACTATTTTTAGAGTAGGAAATTGGAAATAACTGAAATATCCATTGATAAAGGATAGTTAAATAAATTATGATAAACCCATACTCTGGAACATAGACCAAAAACAAAACAAAACAAAGGCCTTTTCATGTCAGTACATATAGATCTCCAGAATACAGTGTTAAATTTAAAATGCAAACCAGAGAAAAATTTGTGGACTGTGTGAATGAGTGTGCATGTCCCTAAAAAGGCCTAGAAGCAGCAACACCTCAGTAGCAATGAGCACATAACATCCCAACCTTGGTTTTTAAAATACCATTCTCTATGACAAGGAACAAAGACTCTTTGGAGAAATGGCAAAATGCAGGACTGGAAAGTACAAGCCAAGTGTTGAACGTTTTGTGCCACGGAGTAAAGAAGTCCTCCAAGAGTGATGAGGATGTGTCAAAAGGACACAAGGGGCTCCTGCAGGCTAAGTCTGGGACAATTTTAGCAATAAAATGAACAAGAGTAAGAGACTATTATCTATTGCATTAATCAGGAATTCGTGAATGCAGAGGTGTAAATGGAAGAATAAACACAGGAGAAAGAAATGCTCTTCCTTTCAGTACAATTCCAACTGGTAGGTATAGAAAGAAATATGGAATTAGAAAATCACCATCTGTCAGCCGGCATAATAACTAGTTCAGGTAAGACTCATCAATGGATTCTAAAATTAGACAAAGTATGGGGAGTAACAGTGTATTTACAGAGTCTGGAGTTAATCTTACTAAAAGATACATATTAGTTACAAAGGGAAAATGGTGACTTTTCTGTAAGGGAACCTGGAAGACACCACCTTACTCAAGTGATCAAAGTTAACCTGACCAGTGACTGGGACTAATCAACAGCATATGCCTCCTCCTGCTGGGGCATGCTGAGATGGCTGCAGGGTCACCCCGGTGCTACTCTTGCCAAAAGCAGGTAATCTTAATCTAATCAGGAGGAAACTGCAGGCAAACCCAAACTGGGAGACATCATCCAAAAAAAAAAAAACAAAAAACAGGTGGCAAAAATGTCAATGTCATGAAACACAAAGACTCAGTAACTGTTCCAGATGAAAGGACAATAAGGAGGACAATTTGACACAATGTATAATCTTGGATTTTCTTTTGCTCCAAAGGACATTACTGGAGCTATCAGCAAAATCTGGAAAAGACTTATATATTAAATAAGAATGTTGTATCAGTGTTCGATTTCCTGATTTTAAATAACTATACTGTTATGTAAGAGAATGTCCTTGTTTTTAAGATACACACAATAAAGTACTTAGAGGTAAAAGGACATCATGTCTCTAGGTTACCGTTAAACAGTTCAGAAAAAAGTAATGACACATGAACAAATACGAGAGAAGGATAACACAAATTATGATTTGGAGAATGTGGGTAAAGGACAGCCAGAAATTCTCTGGATTATTCTTGCAACTTTTCAGTATAACCGAAATAATATTTTTTAACAATTTAAAAAGAGCAAGGTATGGATATGTACAGAAATATGGGTAAATTCCTGGGGATTTGGTTCATGATGGCATTCTGCTTTAAAGCAAAATGGTATTAATACTGGTCTCCCCAGAATACACTCTCCTCACAGATCTTCCCTTCCAGAAAGCCAGAAAAATATGTTTTGAAGGATCTCTCAAGACCAGCTCATTAATCAAGTTCTACAAAAGAAGCAACCACATAATCAAGCCTTCTTCCCTGCAGACCTGGCACTCTTTTTTTCCTCAGTGAAAGCCAAAGCATCCTGACACCATGAGTAGCTAATGATGCTGAGAACTTCGCTGGAATATGTAATCCATAAAGGAGTTTTCCATGAGAAACAGGTTCCAACCTTGGTCCAAAGTCTCCCCACCCCTCCGTCTTACTGGATTCTTGAGATGCTGCGGTGGGGGGGGGGGGGGTCACTGGTCAGTTGGTCCCCTGTGCCTTTCTGTTCCATTCCTCGGGAGCATTCACAGATCTGCTGGCTGAGCAGAATGTTCCAAGGTAGGCTGCTGGCTAAAAGGACTTGCAGGGTCAGTGGTCCTCTCAGTCATATATACACCATCTCTCTGGTGTTTAACAGCTCACAACAAGCTCTTGTGTATATTATTTTATTTCATCCTTTCTTTATAGCAACTTTAAAAAAAAAATCCTAATACTCAGTTTAACAGCAATACAAGAAAATATACCGTTTCCCAAACAATGTAATAAACTATAATGTCTCCCCTTGACTTCAAATCTAAAGCAGATAAACACTGAGATAGCATAAGCCTCATGAAAAACCGAGAAGTAAAACAGCCACTAGACTCAGCAAAGCAAATTCTATTGCTGAGCCCAGGAGAAATACAGCCCCCCTTTCCCTCTGCAACTGGCTAGCTTTCTTTCTTTTAAGCCCTGTCTTCAGGGCACACTCTGCCAGGAACTTTGGCTGGTTGTTACAGAGGTGTGTTTACAAGACACCACAGGGAATGAGGCCTTGTGGGTTTCCGTTCACAAGCAACAACCACCCCTGGGACAGCATCATGGTCTTCTGACAGCAGCCCTCCAACAGAACAACCACACCAGCCTCCCCGCATGGGCACCATCATTCATCTTTCCTCAGAGAAATCAAGGAATCGAACCTTCCAGGAGTAAATATGTTAACAAAAATTCCCCAAAAGCCCTAGCCTAGATCCAGAATCAAAATTTCTCTTAAAGAAAGGCCATTTCAACCAATGAAAAACTAAGTTTAATTCTAAGACAACCTATTCTACATGCATTTACCAACGCCAGCAGCACCTACATCCCAAAACAAATGGCAAAGCAGGTTCTGTTCTCACCTTTTAGAGTGGAGAACACTGAGAACCAGCGTTGGCAAGTAGCAGATCCAGGATTCACACCCAAGTCAGCCTGTTCAGGCCCCAATCCCACTGGCTTGCCCACAGTCCACCCAATCCACTGCGAACCAAGATGAATCAGGCAGAATTTCACTGCAACATTCCCGCTGTCACCCCACCCCCTATTCCCTAGATTTAGATGCCCTGTGGTCGTTCTACTCTTAAGCAGCCTCCCAACTGAACACTTTGAGTTGGCAAAGCAAAAAACAAGAAAAAGGGGCTTTACAATTGTTTATACTTCCTTTTCGGCCAGTGGAGTATTTTCATGATCTGTCATTATGGATGAACTCAGGGCGGGAGGAACACAACATTATGTAATGTCAGAGGGCAGGCGACAAGGGAGGTGGGGTGGGGGGAGGGAAAGCAAGCCCATCCTGGATCCCTTCGCCCACAAAGACATAAATCTACCCTTGACATTTTGAGTGTTTCAATCTTCTATGGCCTACACATTCATGACAGGGTTTTCAAGAGATGGTCACAGATCCCTGCAAATTTCTCAGGCCTGAATTAACTGACCAGCACAGCCAGAAAGAAATAATATACAAAAAGCCAAGATGCCAGAAATGTCGGGGGGTTATGGCCCGGCAGAAAAGGGAAGAGTTGAGAGGATGGAGACCAGATGTCCTACACTGAGATGCATGCTTATTTTTACCCGGTTATGTTTACACCCGAGACACAGCGAGGCCTTCAGCGTCTGGAGTCACTAGATCCAAGCAAGAGCCAAGATGTGGCCTCGGGGTCGACGCGTCCAGCATCCTGGCTCCCCACCACCCGCTCCAGCTCCGCACTCCCCTCAGCGCGAGACGGCCCGGGTCTCCTACTGGCTTAGGGGTCGGCCTGGCTCGGATTGTTCTCCAAAGACGCAACCGCCCGCGAACCGCTAGGCTGTAGGATTTCCATGACAACCGCGGGCGCCGTCTCAGTCAGGCGCACCCGGTACCGAGATGCGCGCCGCGCCCCGCCCCACCCCGCCGGGTGCATCCTTGCACCCAGCTCCTCGACAGCGCCGCGTCGCCCCCGCGCCCAGCTTGGCCCACCTACCTGGCGCTCCCCGGCCCGCGGCGCCCGCGCCCTGCTGCCCCGCCGTCCTAGGTCCCGCCGGGCCGCGCGCCCGAGCCCCGCAGCAGCAGCGCCGCCGCTTGGTCACCAAGTCACGGGCCGTGGGCCGGCTCTACGTGCTGGTTCTCCGGCGCCCGCCGGCCGCGAACCTTCCACCCGCGCAGCAATCCGAACTCCGCGGCCGCTGCCGCTGCTCTGGAGGTCGCGCTCAGCCCCGCCCCGGCCCCGCCCCTTCTCTGCGCATGCTCACTCAGCGACCCCCGGCCGGGCCGCCCCACCCCTCCGGGTCCACCTCCCTGGCGGAGGCGCAGGGCTGCTGAGACTTCCGCGCCGTATTCTACTCCTAGGTTACAGCAAGACCTCACTCTGATCCTGGACTGAGTCTCCTGCAAGGAGTTCTTGAACATCTGGACTTAATCGGACGATGGCATTTTCGCCCTCACATATACTGAGTCTTGTGAGGCTCGAATGTACCCCCTAAGAAGGTTCCATAGAAGAGTGGTCCCCGGGTGAAACGTTTCGGCCCTTTGCCCCCACGGTGAGCTTGCTTCCCGTGGTGCAGGTGCACTCAATCCCTAGCAGACGTGTAGGAAAAGGAACATTGAACCCAGAAACAAGAAAAAATTAAAATCATACTTTGAAAATACAGACAAGCAAAAGGAAGAAACCAGTAACAGCCTTGCAGACCTATTCTGGCATAACTGTATAAATATGCAATTATAGACTCTCACCGCATATCAGTTCCTTGCACTTCTCCCCCACTGTCCGCTCTGTTTTTTCATGGGAAAGAAATATATAATAAAGTTTTAGAGGAAACTTTTCATTTTAATATGACTTTAAACCTTAATATTTGTGCTTGAGCAAGAATACTGGACTGACTATAAGCAGGCATTTTATTTTGAAGTCTTTAAATTTTATTAGAAAAAAGGTCTCCTTAAAAATTCTTTTTTTTTTTGAAGATTTTATTTTATGTATTTATTTGACAGAGGGAGAGAGATCACAAGTAGGCAGAGAGGCAGGCAGAGAGAGAGAGGGGGAAGCAGGCTCCCTGCTGAGCAGAGATGGATGATGGATGCAGGGCTTGATCCCAGGACCCTGAGATCATGACCTGAGCCAAAGGCAGAGGCTTAACCCACTGAGCCACCCAGGTGCCCCTCTCCTTAAAAATTCTTAAACGAAAACTTTTTTAATTCAATAAGCCAGAACATTTATCAGAGTTTAGATAAATAGAAAAATTGACTTAAGCCTGACATAAAATTAAAGCCAAGAAAATCAAACTTGTGGAAATCCAAAAATGTTTTTATATCTTATTTTCTAAAATTAGGGTGACCAATATACCTGGTTTAACTGGGACAGCTCCAGTTCATACCTTTTTTCTAGCAAAAGTATTAATAAGATCCTCTTGACATCTCAAAAGTGTTCTCAAAAATGTTCAGATGATCCTATGGCCATACTAGTGTTAATCAAGCCAAGAGTGTTTTTAAATCATAAGCTTTTTAAAAAAACACATAAATTCACAAACACTTAAAAATACACAATAGAAAAAAATAAACAATAGTCCAATTTCAAAAAATTCTTTTACCATAATAGTGAGCAATGAATGACGATCAAGCTTCCAATAAGCATTTGTCAATTGATTGGCGTGTAATCCAGGATACTCCTAAAAGAATAATCACATTTCTTTTTTTTTTAAAGATTTTATTTATTTATTTGTCAGAGAGAGAGAGGGAGAGAGAGCAAGCACAGGCAGACAGAATGGCAGGCAGAGGCAGAGGGAGAAGCAGGTTCCCTGATGAGCAAGGAGCCCAATGTGGGCCTCGATCCCAGGACACTGGGATCATGACCTGAGCTGAAGGCAGCTGCTTAATCAACTGAGCCACCCAGGCGTCCTGAATAATCGCATTTCAAAGAGACTCTTACTGTCACAAAACAAACTGAGGGTGGCCTGGGGAGGGGTAGGGAGAGGGTGGTGGGGTTATGGACATTGCGGAGGGTATGTGCTATGGTGAGTGCTGTGAAGTGTGTAAACCTGGCGATTCACAGACCTGTACCCCTGGGGCTAATAATACATTATATGTTTATTAAAGAAATTTAAAAATTAAATTAAATTTAAAAAAAGAATAATCACGTTTCAGTAATGAGGAATGGGGCCCCAATTCCACTGTAGAGTAAACATTATCAAGAGAAAAGGAAACCAAGCTTGTTAGTATATATGATGCTATGCATTTTTGAAGCATCATAATGTTATAGAAGAAAGTATCCTAGAAGTGTGCTGGGGGGAAAGCATCCTTTAGAAGCTCTCAACATGAGGTCCCCAAACACCAGCATTACCATCCTCTTCCGTACTTACTAGAAATGCAAATTCCTGGGCCACATGCTAGACTTGCTAAGTCAGAAGCTGTGAAAGTGGAACCAAACAATCTGTATTTCAATATGGACCTAAATAATCTCTACACAATAAATAAGCTGATTAAGATAATCTACATACAGTAACTGAGAGCTGAGCAGTGTTATTTTGGGGACTGGAACCAACCAACTTGAGAATTTCTTTTTGGGTCATTAAATATGATATATTTATGTTTATATGTGTTTTCACTAGAGAATATATGTAGCCTTGAAAATCAACAGCCCTGCTGCCATAATGGCTGTGAAAAACAATGGCCGTGCAGCTACCAGAGGGGGAAAGGGATTTGGAGCCCCTCAAAAAGCTCTATCCCCAGAGAAATGTCACTATTGGATTCACTCATATGGCAGCTCACTGGAACAGCTCTGTTCTTGGGGCTTGATTTTAATTGACTTGACTCAGAGCTTACTCTCAGTGAATGTCCTATCCACAGAGCATTTGGGAAAAGCAGTCAGTGGTAATTATCTAAACACTGCAGCTGCCTAAGGTAGTGATACCAGTTGGAACCAACAAGAGACTGACCAAATAACAGGAAATAATCAAGAATTGCTATCCCTTAGTGGACTTTGGAAAGATCTGACACACTTCTGAGAAGATTCTAGAATCTTTAGATTCTGGGAATCTAAAAGGACACACACATACATGGCACCTGGGTGGCTCAGTTGTTAAGTGTCTTCCTTTGGCTCAGGTCATGATCTCAGGGTCCTGGGATCAAGCTCTACATCAGGCTCACTGCTCAGTGGAGAGATTGCTTCTCCCTCTGCTGCTGTGCTCTCTTGGGTCTGTCTGTCTCTCTGTCAAATAAATAAATAAAGTCTTTTTTTAAAGATTTTATTTATTTATTCATAAGAGACAGAGAGAGAGAGAGGCAGAGGCAGAGGGAGAAGCAGGCTCCCCAAGGGGCAGGGAGAATGATGTGGGACTCATCCCAGGACCCTGGGATCATGGCCCGAGCTGAAGGCAAATGCTTAATCATCTGTGCCACCCAGGCACACTAAATAAACAAAATCTTAAAAAAAAAATTAAAGGACACACACATGTGCACAATGCTCAGGAAAGATGTGAGAAGACCATAATCTCTCACTTTTGGCTAACTTCAAGGCTTTGAGCAAACTAGAGGTGAAGACTCAGGCAGAATTGTAAACTGCCTGCCTAAGCATTGAAGACAGGCTTCAACATATACACTCATAAAGGCAGAAAGACGTATTGGTTCCAGCATTTGAGAATATCTTTGTCTGATCACTAGCAACTCATTAAGCTAACCAAGCCAGGGTTTCAGCGGTTAAAAATGACAGAGAATACAGACTTTACAGAATTATTCCAACAGAGTCACTAAACAAAGTAACAACAAACTTTGGGGTAGAAGGAAATATGATTTCTAGAATTGTCATATTAGATTATTTAAAGTGTCTAGTTCTAAACAAAAATTTATGAGATATATAAAGAAATGGGAAAGGACCTAAGCTAAAAGTTACTGAATAGAAGGTCCATAAGAAAATACAAATGTTGGATTTACGAGACAAAGGCTTTAAATCACTTATTATAAATATATCCAAAGAAAGAAAATATATGTTCAAAGAACTAAAGAAATCTATATCTCGAAAAGTACAAGAGCAACAAAAAGAGAATATTAATAAAGAGATAGGAATTATAAAAAAAAGGAAGCAAACAAAAACCCTAAAATTAAAAGATGTAATAACTGAAGTAAGAATTATCTCAGAGAAGTACAACAGCAGGACTGAGCTCGCAGAAGACAGAATTTACACTTTAGGATAGGTCAATCGATATTGCCTAGTCTGAGGAACATAAAAAGAATGAAAAGTTTGAACAGAGCCTCAGAGGTTTTGTGGGACACCATCTAGTATATCAACGTAGACATACTGGAAGTCCCAGAAGGACACAGAAAGGTACATGAAGAATATCTGAAGAAATAATGACTAAAAAATTCCAATCTGATGAAAAACACTAATCTGTTTATCCAAGAAGTTCAGTAAACTCCAATTAGGATAAATGCAAAGAGAGTCACACTTAGATACATCACAATCAAACTATCAGAAGCCAGAGTTGGAGAGAATCTTAAAAGCACTGAAAGAAGCAACTCATTA
The DNA here is from genome assembly GCF_002288905.1 of Enhydra lutris kenyoni. Lineage (NCBI taxonomy): Eukaryota > Metazoa > Chordata > Mammalia > Carnivora > Mustelidae > Enhydra > Enhydra lutris. The sequence goes on along the minus strand of NW_019154128.1, from coordinate 15,218,003 downwards.
TGTACAAGGAATCCTCAAAAAAATTAAGAGCTGTCTTCACACCAGAAACCATGGAGGCCAGAAGGTAGTAAAATCATATACACACAGTACTGAAAGAAAAAGGCTGTAAATACAGAATTTTATATTCAGCAAAACTCATTCAGCAAAACTGTTTCCAAAAAAGTGAAATTAAGATATTCACAAATAATTAAAAAACTGGTAATTCATTGCCAGCAGAGTCACCCTATAGGAAACACTAAAGGGAATCCTTCGGGCTGAAATGAAAGGTCACTGGAGAGTAACTCAATTCACACGAAGGAATAAAAACTAAAGGCAAATATAAGGTAAAAGTTTGTGACACTTTTCTCTGATTTAAAAGACAATGACACAAGACAACAATATAATTTGATTGGCTGGTATAATATGAAAAGGTATAATGTGTATGGCAATAATAGAATAAGGCGTGTGAATAAAACTGCTTGATTGGAGCAAATTCTGTGTACACCATTGAAATTAGGTTAGTATTAATACAAACTAGATTGTTTCAAATTAAGATGATAATTATAATTCTCAAGACAAACACTAGGCATAGATATAGATAGATATAGATATAGCTTCAGATTAAAAGAAAGAATGGAATTAAAATAGTATACTAGAACATAGTTATTTACTACAAAAAAAGACAGTAATAGAGGAAAAAAGAGATGTAAGATATATAAAAACAAATAGCAAAATGGCAGACATAAGTCCTACATATCACAAGTCGTATTAAATGTAAGTAAACTAAACATTCCAATCAAAAGGCAGAGATTGGCAGGTGTATTTTTTAAAAATCCAACCGTGTGCTGTCTACAGAAACAAATTTAAAATTCAAAAGTATGAATAGGTTGAAGGTAAAATAATAGACAAAAGTGTACCATGGAAACACTAACCAACAGAGCGCTGCAGTGATTACACTGATATCAGACAAAATAAACCTTAAAACAAAACAAAACAAAAACTTTAAACAAAGAGGAACATTTCATAAGAGGGTCAATCCATTAGGAAGATATAATAACTATAAGGATCATGCATCCAAACCCATGAGGCAAAACTGACAGAATTTAACTAAGTGGACAATGTGATAATTGTAACTGAAGACGTCAATACTCCACTTTTTGTGATGGATAAAACCATGAGGCAGATCAACAAGGAAATAGAAGACATGAACAACATTATAAATTAACTAGCCTATCTATAGGTACCTATAGATATAGGTGTCTATACAATACTCCTCAACAGTATCAGAACACACATACATACTACTCAGTTATACATGAAACATTCTCCAGCATACAGTATGTGGCAAGTATTAAGAAAAGTATTTTTTTAGTATTAAGTATACTTGAGTATTGGTAAATCAATATGTATTGATATCAAGAATTGATTCTTGATACAAGAGAAATGTATACCAAGATAATTGAGTATTAAGAAAATTCAATATATTAAAAAGGATTGAATTGACACAAAATATGTTCTTTAATCACAATGGTGGTGCTAAAATAAAAATCAGCAACAGAAGGAAATGACAGGTAGAGGTAAATTAAACACCAGCACCTTCAATAACTAAGGAATCAAAAGAGAACTCAAAAGGAAGGTGAGAAAATATCTTATTTTATTCTACTTTATATATATTTTTTTAAAGTAGGCTCCATACCCAGCATGCCTAGAGCATGGCTTGAACTCACGACCCTGAGATCAAGACCTGAGTTGAGATCAAGAGTCAGATGGATGATTAACTGACTGAGCCACCCAAGTACCTTTTCTTATTTTGTATTTTATTCTGTTTTATTTTAAAGTAGGCTCCATGCTCAGCGTGGAGCCCAACATGGAAAGTGAAAAAATATTTGAAGAAAATTTAAAAATTAAAAACTCAACATACCAAAACTTTTGGGATGCAACTAAAGCTGTGCTTAGAGGGAATTTTATGGATGGAAACACCTATATTAAAAAAGAAGAAAGAACTAAAATCAGTAACCTAACTTTCATCCTTTAGAAACTAGAGAAATAAAATGAAAAGAAGCAGAAGGAAATAATAAAGATTAGAATGGAAACAAATGAAATACAAATAGAAAAGCAGTACAGAAAAATCAATAAAACCAAAAGATGGTTCTTTAAAAGTACTAACAATTTTGACAAATTTGACAAACTAGATAGACTGACCAAGAAAAGGGGAGAAAGAAGATTAAAATTACTAAAACGGGAATGAGAGGGGTTCCTGGGTGGTTCGGCCAGTTAAACATCTGCCTTTGGCTCAGGTCATGATTTCAGTGTCCTGGGATCCAGTCTGCTTCTCCCTTTGCCTCTGCCCTTCCCCCCGATTTCTCACTCTGTCTCTCTCTTTCTCTCTCAAACAAATAAATAAAATCTTAAAATAAAATAAAATTATGAATGAGAAAGGAGACCTCATTTCTGACCTTACATAAATAATAAGGATTACAAAGGAAACTCTGAACAACTTTATTTAAACAAACTACATAACTTGGGCGATATGGAGAAATTCCTGGAAAACAAACAAACAAATGAAACAAACCCTAAAGAAATAGAAAATCTGCATAGACCTATAATGGAGGAGGAGGAGGAAGAGGAGGAGGAAGAAGAGTGGGGGGAGGAGAGAGAGGAGGAGAACAAGGAGAAGGGGGAGAAGAGAAAGAGGAAGAAGAAGAAGGAGAATTAGTAACTTTAAAACATTCTATCAAAAAAAAGAATCCTTTCTGATGGCTGAGTTATAAGGCTGAATATCTGTCATTTACATCAACATGGATGGAACTGGAGGGAATTACGCTGAGTGAAATAAGTCAATCAGAGAAACACAATTATCATATGGTTTCACTCATATGTGGAATATAAGGAATAGTGCAGAGGACAATAGAGGTGGGTGGGGGAAACTGAATGGGAAGAAATCAGGGAGGGAGACAAACCATATGAGACTCCCAGAAACAAACTGAGGGGTGCAGAAAGTGAGGTAGGTGGGGGATGGGACAACTGGATAATGGGCTTTAAAGAGGGTACATGATATGAATGAGCACTGGATATTATACTGAACTAATGAATCATTAAACATTCTATCAAAAACCAGTGATACACTATATACCCTGGCTAAATGAATTCAAATTAAAAACATTTAATTTAATTTAATTTAAAAAAATCCTCAGACCCAGATGTCTCCACTAAGGAATTTTAACTCTATCTAAAGACTCCTTTACAAACTCTTACTGAAGTTAGAAGAGGAGAAGAAACTTCCAAATTCTTTCTATGAAGCCGGTATTGCTAAAACCAAAACCAGTCATAGATATCAGAATAATAATAAAAACTACAGCCCAATATCTCTTATGAATATAGATTTTAAAAATCCTCCAAAAAATTCTCTAGCACACTGAGTCTAGTAACATATGGAAAAGGTTATACACTGTGACCAAGTGGGATTTATCCCAGGAATAAAAGGTTAGTTTAACATCTAAAAAACAGTGTAGGTAATAGTATATTAATAAAAGACCAAAAAAAAAAACCCCACATGATTATGTATTGGAGGCAGAAAAGTCAGTTGACCCAATTCAACACCCAAAACTCAACAAACAAGGTATAGAAGAGAGTTTCCTCAGGCTGACAAAGAGCACTTTCGAAAACCCACAGCTGACATTGTATTTGCGCTCTGCTCCTAGACCAGGAACAAGGAGACAAGGATGTCTCCTACCATATACATGCAACATTTTATTGGAGATGCTAGCTAGAGCAAGAAAGCAAGGAAAAAAAAATAAAGGCATTCACACTGACAAGGAAAAGTGAAACCATCTCTATTTGCAGATAACATGATCTTATATATAGAAAAGCTTAAGAAATCCATTTAAAAGATTTAGAGTAAACCAGATCATCAAGGATGTGGGATATAAGACCAGTACTTTTTTTTTTAATAAACTAGCAATGAACAATCTGAATGTGAAATTAAGAAAACAACTCAATTTCATATTGAATCAAAAGGAATAAAACACTTTGGAATATATTTAACAGAAGACTTCCAAGACTTTATGCTGAAAATCCAAAACAGTGTTCAAAGAAATAAAGAAAACCTAAGTAAATGGAAAGACATCTGGTATTTATGGGTCAGAAAACTAAGTTATAAAATGGTGGTATCTCCCCAATGGATCTATAATCTAAAGCAATCCTGCTACCTTCTTTGCAGAAATGGACAAGCCAATCTAAAACTTTTATGAAAATGGAAGGGACCCAAACAATCTTGGGTCAAAGCCAAAACAATCTTGAAAAGGATTAACAAAGTTGGAGGACTTACCCTGACCAAAAATCACTTAGGTCATCATTTTACCCTAAATCCTTTAGTGAGGTTGTGTCATATTTTTTAATGCAGCTAAATTCAACTGTCACAGTCGTCCTTCCATCCTGGGATCATCCCACATCCTGGCTGACATTTTAAAATTTGCATACATTAAAGGTCATTCTTTGTGGTGTACGGTTCCAAGTTTGGACAGATGCATAGAATCATATAACCCACCGGCTCAGTAGTAATCATATGTTAAGTGTATTTTTAACCTTATAAATATATCAACTTGTTGTCCAAAGCTGTACCATTTTGCATATGTACCAGACAATGAATGAGAATTCTTGGCACTTTGCAACCTTGACAACATTTGGCATCACCAGTTTCTTATATTTAGCCTTTCTAACAGATGAGTTTTAGGAAAGCGATACTTTTACTTTTATAAAGATTTTATTTATTTATTTGAGAGACAGAGAGAGCAGGAGGGGGAGCAAAGGGAGAGGGACAAGCAGACTCTGTGCTGAGTAGGGAGCCCCACACAGGGCACAATCTCACGACCCTGAGATCATGACCCAAGTTGAAATCAAGAGTCAGACGCTTAACCAACTGAGTCACCCGCTTAACCAACTGAGTCACCCAGGCGCCCCAGAAAAGCCATTCTTAAACTCTGCTTTGCACCGAGCAGGTGTACATTTAAAAAAACCAATTAAAGAATGATGTTGATTATATTTAAAGAATAAATGTCTAGGAAGTTTCCCCCAACAGGAGCGATTATTAACTGAAGTAATCCATACTTGAGCAGGAAGAGCAATGCCCTCACACAGGAGATGCCTGAGGAATGATCCTTTCCCTTGTTCCCATGCTGCCGTTTCTCAGGGTTTTCTGCATTCTCCGAAGGAAAAAGCTTCAGGCCGCAGAAAAAACGTTGACGGTAGGCTTTTCAGACTTCACTGCATATGTATATCTGAGGTAGGATCTCCAGTCTGCGACAGACATGCTGTCAGTGAAGTCTACGTCCTCCTTCTTCTCTGTCTTCCCTTTCCTAGGACTCTACTAGGCAACCCTGGAGGATGACTGGAAGGAAAGGGGGCGGGGAGAAGGGACTTTCTTTTTCCTGTTTGCTGGCCCGTCCTGGTTATATGGCTGGAACAGCATCAGATTGTCCTGGCAGTGGCCCTTGGATCCAGCCTCCTTTGGCAACTTCTCTTGAGACTCCCCAGGGCCAGTCTCACCACACAATGCACCTTTTCAGATAATATCCAAGGTCCTACCTTTTCCAAACTCCTCTGAGTTCCTACATTACCAGTAAGGGCCAGCAGTTCCCCACCTTCAGAAGTCTGAGTTACAACTCTGAGGGGCTCTCCTCTGAGCACCCCTTCTCCTTTACTCTCCCAGCCCTAAGGGTAACAGCTGCTTTCTGGAGTTACTCTCTTTGGATAACTTCAGCACTCCCTTTCTACTCTCTCAGCCCTCTGACATCCATTCGATTAATTCCCTCTATTAAATTCTTTTTGGTGAAACACCTAACATATTATACATTTTCCTAATTTGTTCTTAGATTCTGATCTGTAGGTTATTTCCTTTTTTCTATTAAAAGCAATGCTGCAATAAATATTTGTACATGCTTCTGGATACATACATCTGAAAATTTTTCCTATAATAAGGATCCAGAATTAGGGTTATTAGGTCATAGGTAAGAGAATCTTCAACTTTACTAGACAAAATTCATGACCTGCACTTCAAAGAAGCATTTTTATTTTCCATTTTGTTCATTACAGCTTTCATTTCACCTTCCCTTCCTCAGGGTATTACTAATGGCCCCAAGACCAAGAGGGAACTGTCTTGGCTTCTATTTTATAACATCCTAGAAGAAGGGTCTGAGATGGACCAGAGTTTTCCTGATAAAGCTATAACAGATGCCTGGCCCTGTTTAACTTTGATGGTTGGTAGCATCATATATCAGAGGGCCAGTGGTCCAGGGGAATGGAGCACACATCTCTCTTGAGGAATCAACCAAGTTACAAATATTTTCAGACCCTTCTCATACTGATTACTGACAAGATACCCTTTGTCCAGCTCTGTGTCGTTCTTTGCTGTCTGTCAGCTTTGGGACTTCCCAAGATTGAGGCACTGGGATCTTTGCCAGCCTGGGTTTCCCAGAGCCAAAGTCCAGTCTCCTCTTCTGAGGTCCTGCCACCTCCCACCTCCCTGGGGTTCTGCCAGGGACCCTGCATCCTTCCACACCTGGAGAGGTGCTCACCAATATTTTCTTCCCTTCCTGTCTCAGGGACTTTCTTTCTTGATACACACAAAGACACACACAGACACACACACAGACACACACACTTCCATGAGCTCAGACTCCCACAAAAGGCACAAAGAGAAGCTGTCTCATTGTCTCCAAGCATGGCTCTCTGTGGCTAAACCCGGTGCGGTGGGAGGGACGGCCTCCTGTGGGCAGCTACAGTGGCTGCGAGAATGCAAACCTTGTCTCAGGTTCCAAGACAGTGAATACGAGTCCTGAAAACAGCCAGGGACCCAATCTCCCAGCAATCTTGGCATCTAGAGGAGACTAACTAGATGAAACCATATTCATTTATCCCTCAAGGAGAAAATTTGAGGTTTTCTACACCCAAGGGGTATCACAGGCCATTCCCATTATACTGTGCTGTTTGAAAATTTACTCACAGTATCATTCCCATGACGGGAGGTGGGCAGGATCATTCCCATTTCTCAGGGGAGGAAAGTGAGGCCCAGAAAAGAAGAGTAACTTGCCCAAGTAGCAGTGGTGGGACTTGAACATGCTCAGGCCTGACTCCCCAAAGCCCACATTCTAACTTACCACCCAAACTCCTTCAGCACGAGCAGTGGAAGATTCTGGAGATGTGCTTGCTAGTCTGCCTCCAGCTTCCTATCCACTCATGATTTTTCCAACCGCCTGAACACCCCCATGGCAACTGGGGGCAATGATACCGGGACATTTAGCATCCTGCCTGAGACCCACTTCTTACATATTTAAATAGTTTGACTTACTTGCTCTGACAAATGTGGCAGCTTTGGTTGCTTTTCCTCACCTGCTTCTGGCTGTGCATATCCCCTCACGTGGGGGATAGCGCCTTGCCCTATTCTCCACTTTTATACTTGGGAAGGCAGGCTCACTGCCTTAGACACAGATCCCAGAACTGAATCTCCCCTTTGACAAAATATGAAGCAGGAGTCATTTAATTTTTTTTTAAATCCAGGTCTCTATTTTTCCTGTGCAAATATAAACATAGGCATAATTAATAGTTAAGGCTTTTAAAATATATGCATTTTGAGTATACATTGCTAGTTACAGTTTGCTGATGATATGAGCTTGGATCTTATCTTCCTTTAATAGTCCTTTTAAATTCATTTTAGAAAGTTAAAATGGTTTAAATGATCCATAATAAAAACCAGAAGAGACCCATTGGAATCCAAAATACATACTTGAAAATGCAGCACCTTTTGTATGAACTACATTAGAGTCCAGTTGTGTAGTGTATGGATTATAACTTCAGACCACAGAGACTTCAAAGTCTCTGAAGCAAAATGGGGCATTTTTTTCTGAAAAGAAAGAGGAAGAGGAAGAAGAGGGGAAGTCAGAAGAGAAGAGAAGATGAAGAGAAGAGAAAGAAGGGAGTGAGGAAGGAAGGAAGGAAGAAAGGAAGGAAGGAAGGAGGGGGAGGAAAGTGAACGAAGAAAGGGAGGGAGGGAGAAGGGGAGCAAAGGAAGGAAGGAAGGAAGGAAGGGAGGGAGGAAGGGAGGGAGGAAGGAGGGAAGTGAAGGAAGAGAAGGAGGGAGGGAAGGGAAGGAAGAAAGGAGGGAGGGAAGGAGGGAGGAAAGAAAGGAAGAAAGATGGGAGGGAGGGGAAGAATGATGGAAGAAGGGAAAGAAGGAAGGAAAGATGGAAGGAGGGAAGGAAGAAAGGAGGAAGGGAAGGAAGGAAGCAGTGAGGGAAGGAGGAAGGGAGGAAGGAAGGAAGGAGAAAGAGAAAAGGGAAGGGAACCTGCGCATATGGCTTCTCTGCATGAGAAGAATAACTCACCTTTGGGTAACTTGCAATGTGTATTTAAGTGAAGGAAGGACCCCTAAGGTTATAATTCACATTCATAGAATCCAAATATAGTAATATTTTATACAATGGTAATGGAATTCTCTTTACTGGATTAAAAAAAGAAAAAAGCTATGTCCTATACTGGGCACACTTTCGCCTAGATGAGAACTTTGCCACTGGATATAATTCCAAGGTAGGGTGAGGTTTCCTCCTTGAGTGGAGGGGCAGTTTGCAAAGATACGGCCTAAATGTCTGACCTTCTAAAAGTTCTAGTTGTCAGCTTTGCTTGAGTCAGGACTCTATCCCAACCTCCAACCTGAAAGTCTCTCCCCCAAACATAACTCTCCCCTTCAAGCCAGAACAGGCTGCCCCTGTTCCTGACTCAGGAACGACAGGAGAGGCTGTCTTCAAACCCCTTTGGTGAGTTAGAAGATGTTTCTTTCCCTCATCGAGATGTTCTTGGGGGCTGAATGTCAGGGAGTTTGCATTTGCTTCCAAGGCTTGAAGTGACCCCAAATGGGCCAACTTGGCTTCATCCCTTGTGCTTATCACAGTACAACCAAAGGCCAGGATTTCTAGAATCCCAAAGAGCACACAAGGAGAAACCAGATTCAGAAACATGCCCCAAACTGTCTTGTGTAAGGTTGAATCTGAGATCCCACATTGCACTTCTAGCTTCTGTTACATCTCCCTTATCGGAAGGTGGTGGCATGGGGTGTGCCAGGGGGTGGATGACTAAATAATCTTCCATTTACAGGAAAATAAAGTTCAAAAGTCTAAAAATTCCCCATGGATTAAAAAAAGTGTTCTGTGCCCACACTTTCGTATGCGTGGGTTGGGGAACATCTCATACTGTACGAAGCCCTGCTCCATGCAGTGTTCAATGGGGATATCACAATAACCCGCTGCATAACTGGGGCCAACATGATGAGCTCCCTTCCTTCCTAAATGAGGAAACCGAAGCTCTCCTGCAGTCCCACATGGCTTGCAAAGGGGAGGGAGAACGGAAATGCAGCCTTGCCGAGTCCTGGGCCATTCAGCCGTAGCCACAGTGCATCACGCCAATGGTGGACTCTGGGAAGCAGGACATGGACCTCTGCCTTTCACTGTTGTTTGGTCTCTGTTTTCTCAGCCTCCCCAGGAGTGGCCCCGTCAGCCAGAGGGTCACTCGTGCCGATCTTCACCTGGCTTTCCAGGTGACTGAGACGTTGCTTCACTTTCATCTGAGTGGCGTTGTACTCGGCCAGGAGCCGTGCAAACCTGGTCTGCAGGGTGTCTAGGGAGGACTCCAGGTGCTCCACCTTCTCCTCAATATCCTTGGGGTCCGCCCCGGCCCTGGCCACATCCTCATCAATCAGGTTGTCCTTCATCAGGATCTGCCGTCCCTTCTCCTCCAGGGCCTTCTTGGCCTCTGGGTATTCGGTGAGAGCCTCCATCAGATCATCCTTGGAAAGGCAGAATAGGTCCGAGTAGCCGATGCTCCTGATATTGGCTGTCCTGCGGTTCCCTGACTTGCTCCCCTTGATGTTCAAGATGCTGATCTCCCCAAAGTAACTCCCATCACTGAGGACCACGAACTGGGTGATCCCGTCATCAGCCACCACAGCCAGCTTGCCCTCCTTGATGATGTACATCTCCCTCCCGATGTCCCCCTTCTTGCAGATGTAATCCCCTGGGCTGAACACTGCAGGCCGCAGCTTGAGCACCAGTTCTACCAGCAGCCCTGCCTCACAGTCTTGGAAGATGCGGACCTTCTTCAGAGTGTCCAGGTGCACGTTGATGGCGATCTCGGCCTTCAGTTTGTCTGGGAGACTCTTGAGTACCTCCTTCTCATCCACTGTCTTCTTGTTGGCCCACAGGTAGTCAAACCACCGGATCACCCGAGTCTCCAAGTCCTTGGTCACCTTGCGGAATTGCATGTACTGCTTGATAGAGTCAATCTTGGCCTGGAACTCAGCCCGTGAAGCATTCATGTTCGAGATCATGGAGCCCACGTTGCCAACAATGGTGGCAAAAATCAGGACGCCCACTAGGAAGTCTATGACCACAAACAGATACTCCTCGTCTTTCACAGGGGGTGGGGTCTCCCCGATGGTGGTCAGGGTCAAGGTGGACCAATAGAGACTATAAATGTACTTCCTGGAGAGGCGTCCATACTCTGGGTTTGAGACGTTTGGATAGACCCAGGAATCTGTCCCAAAACCAATGAACTTGGAAATGGCAAAGTAGATGCAGGCGTTCCAATGGATGATGACGAGGATGTACAAGACCAAGTTCCCGATCCTGAACAAATTGGGGTAGTTGGTCCTTGTCTCTGTGCGGTCGAAGAACTCAAAGAGCCGGGCAAACTTCAGGAGGCGGTTGAACCTCAGTTCTGGGTAGTTTATGCCCAACTTAAAATAAGCCAGGTCTGTGGGGACTAGGGATAATATGTCCAGCTTGAAGTGCACAGTCTTTGTGTAATGCTTCCACAGTCTCGGGGCATCCTTGACCATCAAGCCTTGTTCAAGGAAGCCTGAAGAAAAAGATGGAGGTCACTTGGGCATTAAAGTGGCTGCCTTTTGTGTGCGTGTGTGTGTGACCATGGCCCACAGAAAAATATTTTACACTGTAACTAAAGAAGACGTAGTTATACATACATGACAGAAACAATTTCAAAAGCCACATTTACCTCTTACTATGAAAATGCACTCTGATATTTTCTCATCTAGGATGTTCCAACCTGTCTTATTCAATTAAAAATGTAGATTAATTGGGTAAATGTGAATGGGGACTGCTGTTCGAAGATACCAAGGAACGATTATTAAATTTTTAAAAGATAAATGGATGTGTTAAATATATATATTTACATTTGTTTACATAATCTCTACACCCAATGTGGGGCTTAAACCCACGACTCCAAGATCAAGAGCCTCACGTTCTTCTGAGTGAGCCAGCCAGGAGACCCTGGACATTATATTTTTAAAATGCATCCTTTAAAGTTAGAGATACATATTAAAGTGGTCGCCGTCTGAGATTGGCTTTAAACTACTCCAACCAAGAAAAGGGCTTGGGCAGGGAGAGATGAAACATTAGCAAAATGTTGGTAACTGCTGAAGCTGGGTGAAGGTACATGGGGATTTATATAATACTACTGTCTCCGACTTCATATTTGTTTGAAAATATTAATGATAAAAATTGTAGAAGCACATGGCCCTTCAAACTGATTTCACCAGCCACTGATGGGGCATGACCTCCCTTTTAAAAACATTGCCTACGGAAGCAGTAACTCTCCTTTGGGGCTGCACCTTACTGCCATCCCAAGGGCTCTGAAAACCTTTGCAGCATTCAGACTGGTCTGGTCTGGAGCTGAGCTGGGCGTGGAAGACTCAGGAGGTGTTATTACTGCTAAACTCAGTCAAGTAGGCTGAGACTTTCATTCTTCTTTTTCTTTTCTTTCAAACATGCACAAAAGTAGAGATATGAAGAATGTCCTTTAGATTTTGGTAAGCATCAGACTCATACTGAGGGTTCTGTGAAACCCAGAGTCCAGGCTGTCCCCACCGTTGGTTCCATAGGTCTGGGGTCTACTTCTAACAAGGTCTGGATGATGCTGCTGCTGATCCAGGGCCACACTTTGAGGGCTAGACGGAGGCCGGACTGCCCCTTTTGTGAAAAGCAAACATCAAGTTTGTGATCGTATGGTAGGGACACCCTGCCTCCCAGGCCCCAATTCCCTATTTCATTCTTTGGTTACCTTTGTGTTTATTGAGTGCCTAGATCATTCCACGGCACTCCTATGCCATGGGGCTTCTCCCTATTTCCTTAATAACATCCTCTCTCAATTCTGAAGACTTTTTTCTCTTTTGAGTATGACCCATGGCCACTTGGTTTCTGTGCCTAACTGTCTTCCCCACAAGGCTTCCTGCTGAATCTTAGATTGCCAGCGATAGCACCCAAGCACAGAAAGGGGTGGGATCCCTGTCTAAGTGGGGGTAACTTCTCCCACTGAAGCTTGGTTGAAACAGGGATAGCTGGCTCCATGAGTCGGGCCCCCCATGGAGCTCTCATGTCTCAGTAGGCTTATGTCACCACGAAGTGGCAGAACACCGGGACTAAGTTACCTTTAATGCAACCTTCAAGCTGCATACTTGAGGTCTTCTTCTTTTTTTTTCTTAAAGACTTATTTATTTGTTTAAGAGAGGGAGAGCACGCACAAGCAGGGGGAGCGGCAGGCAGAGCAAGGAGCCCAACGCAGAACCCTGAGACCACACCATGACCTGAGCAGAAATCAAGAGTCGGATGCTTAACCGACTGAGCTGCCCAGGCGCTCCAGAGGTCTTCTAATTTATGATGCTGGGCACTGAGTGGAAGCAGGGGTTGCTGGTCTGGCCCTGCCGGGTAGTGACTGCAGACTTTGGACCAGTCACTCAGCGTCTCTGGGCCTCAGTTTCTGAAGATGGAGATAATCATGCCTGTGCTTCCTGTCTCATGCAGAAGATCTCGTGAGAAACCAAGAGGTGCTTGAAATGCTTTCTACGCCGGGAAGCCACATGGAGGCTTGCTGCTGTGATGTGGTGCTGTTCTTTACAGCGACAGCTATGGCATGGTTTTCAGCTCAAAAAGCTTAAAAGTGACAAGCCAGGCCCTTGCCGGCTGATGGGAAGTCTTTGTGCAGATTAGAAAAAGGTGCCCCAAGGATACATAGCTTGGACCCTCAGACATGGGGGGTTAATTTAGCCGCCACTCGCAACCAGAGGTGATCTGAGGGAAGTCATCATGCACCTGGGCCCTGCTTCTGATTTTATGCCTCCATACATCTAAAACCACGTTGTAACCTGTCCTGGATCCTCCAGCTGTCCAGGGAAAGGAGCTCCAAGATTGAGGGAGCTCTTTCTCCTTTTTCCTGCCATACTGAACTGTCGCTGCCAGAGGGGTCCTTTGACAGATGACAGTTTGGCCTTCTTATTTCACAGGTGATACAAATGAGGCCCAGAGAGACAACTTGATTTGCTCAAGGTCCCACAGGTCGTTGGGACAGCAGGGACCAGAACCCCGGTATCCTGACCTCTGCTAAAAGGCCACTGTAGAGGGAACCATAAGGCAGTACCACGCCCTCACTGTTGGGGCTTCCCTAGACCCGCCTGGGCTCTCATGGACATGGGGAGGTAATGCCTACCACTCTGGATCTCCTGAACCTGTCACCAGTCCCCACGGTCCCCCTCCTGAGAAATGAGGTGGGTCCGTGGCCTAGTTGCCAGGGAAGTCCCTGGGCCTGGCCCCACTCACCTGTCCGGGCTCGCACCAGCATATCCATGCCATAGAGGACATCGGACGAGTAGTCCAGGACCAGCCACAACATCACGTGCTTGGACTGCAGCTCGTCGAAACAGGCCCTAGGCAAGCGAGGGAAGGAGTGTGCGTGTCCCGGGCCAGTCCCAAGCAGGCACCAGCTCTGGGCTGAGCACGGCAGTGTTCAGCCTGGTATCAGCCCTGCTGGCAGGGTTTGTTCCCCAGCGTTACCATCCCAGGCTCTGATGAGGAGACGCAGCTCTGAGCAGCTTGCTGTCCCAAAGAGAGAGCCCTGTGGCCTCTCGACAGTGAGCTCTGGGATCCAAGGAGTGGGCAGTTCTTCCAGGCCTCACTGATGGAGTCGCTGATGGGGGCAGAGACGGAGCACCTGCCCCCTCTGGGGTCAGATGCCAACAAACTAGAGGAATTTCTCAGAAATTCACAGCTGAACAAGCCAGTAAATATTTTCTGCTTTCTAGGTCCGTATGCTTACTATTTCTCACACAAAGAGTACCCCTCAAATACGCTCTTCACCTCAAAAAAGCAGCAGCTGGTGCCTGTGTCCCCACCCTGCAGCTCGATCAGCAACCCGAGCCCCCTGCTGCCTCAGAATTGCAGCTTCTCCAGGACCCCCTGCTTGCACAGGAGCAGCTCACCCACATAGGAGCTGCCCCAAGTTCTCCCCCTTCTCACACCCACACTTCCCCTCAGAAGAGCAGGAGATCCCCCCACCTTGCTCAGAGAATCCCGAAAGCCCCCACTTACACTCAGACAGTAGCATGTCTTCTCCCCAGCCCCATAGAAGCAGCTGCTGTCTATCTTGCCGACTTGCTCAGGATTGCCCCCAGAGTCCCCCTGCCTTGCCCGCACCTCCCCATCCACCCCCCAAAGAGCAGCAGCTCAACCCATATCCTTGTCCTGCATCTTCGTTCTGAACCCTGTCACTTACTCTCAGAGAGTAGCCACTTACCCCTTGTCCTGCCCTGAAGCTCGCTTAGAAAAAGCCCCAAAGTCTCCTGTGTACTTCTGGAAGAACAGAGGCTTGCCCCTCTGTCCTCCAACTGCTTGCTCAAGAACCTTGCCAAACCCCTGCCCCCTCAGAAGAGTAGCCTCCCCCCAACCTCCAGAGCACCCAAAGCCTCAGCCACTGTGGAAGGGCAGCTGCTCACCCACGCACGCCTGTCTCATGGGCTTGCACAGGAAGGCTCCAAAGCCCAGCACTTAGGAAGCGTGGCTCTTGTCCCTGCATTCTTGCCCTGTGCCTTCCTCGGGCCGCACACACTCCCACCAACCCCATCAGAGGAGAGACAAGGGATCCCGACATCTCTCTCCTACAGACTCTCTCAGAAATGCCCCAAAGGCCCTGCCTGCATCTCCGGCCTGCAGCTTGCTCAGGGATGCTCAAAGGTCCTGTTTGGCCTCAGAAGAGCATAGCCCCCAATACCCCCCATCCTGTCGGCTGCTCAGGAATGCCCAATCCCCACCCACTTCCCCTCAGAAGAGTAGCTACTCGACCCTGCATCTTCCTCCTACAGTTGGATTAAGACTATTCCAAGGTGACAGGACCCTTGCTGTCCATAGCCAGCACAGGTCCTCACCAGTGGTTCAGAGAACTCTTGAAGACGGTCCTCTTTTAGAAGTGGGGACACACAGCTGAATGGTAGCTGCATGGGGCCTGGAAACCCAGCCCCCTGACTGGGACCCAGAGCTCTGTCTTGAGGCCTGAATGCCCTCACCTTTCCTGGCCCCTCCACCCTTCTCCCCTCCTAGTGTGGAGACCCTGCCAACTGCCCCTACCTGCACACCAGCAGACACCAGTTGTAGAAGACAGGCAGGGCAATGATAGTCAACCAGTTGTAGTACATGTTGCTGGAGGGATCCACCACAATGCTGTCCTTCTTGTTTCTGGAAACACCGACACACAAACAATGCAGTGTGTTGAAAGATTGCAGCACTGGGCAGTCTTAGAAATCTTGTTTAGCTTACAGACCATAGGGCAACTGCGGCTAAACTCAAGGGACACGTCCTGTCAGTATCAGGGGGTCACATGGGGTGTCCCTGCATGGGGGGGACAGGCTAGGAGAGGGCAGACTCTGGAAGTCCTTCCCGCCTAGCTCAGCTCCTCAGGAAGCCACAGCTGACAATAAAATGATGGTGATGACACTCCCATGTGCCCACGGTATCACCCATGTCCTTCAGGATGTTGGGAAGCAATTACAGCATGGTAATGCTGGAACCATTTGGGGGAGCTCTGTGGAAATGCTGATTCCCAGGGCCCACCCAGAACCCTTCGAGGGCCAGGGCTAGAGATGTGCATTTAGACACTGTCCAGAGGTTCCGAAATAGCTCCTCTCGGGATTGCATTTGGGAGCTAACTGCATTTGTGCAGGTGATCTAAAGACTCATGTCAAGGGCTTGGATCCTGCCTCTCCGTCAAAATCAACTCATCTGGGAATCCTCTAGGTTATATGGACCAACACTGAAGGAAGCAATAGTTTAGGGTGCTTTCTGTTTTTATTTTCAGGATTTTCTAAGGATTAGAGTTTATAGGTGGCACTGGAGATTCTCCTTTTCCTTTGGGTCCATGAGCCTGTCCCCCATCCCGTATGCCCTACAAGCTGGCCCCGGATTGCAGGGCTGCTGCCATGCCCCAGGGGAGACCTCGGGATGCCTTTCTTTCTTTGCCTTGCCTCACCACGTGCAAGATCAACAGCTCACTGACAGGGCTTTGGAATGTTCCTGATGCACATCACTGCTGGGTTTGGAGTGAAGTTTGAGAATATAGTATTTCCTAGTGCCCAGGAGTAGGCCTCAGCTTACCCCGACTGTACAGACAGACGAACAGAATGTAGGGTGGGAGTGCACAGGGGCAGGCTCACAGGGACAGCCCCTGATTGCTCACCCAAGGCTGCAGACAGTCCTCTCCACCTATAATCCCCCTCTGGGCGCTCAGAGCTGGGGCAGGACTCTCCCTGCAGAGTGGGCCCCTCACACCATGTCAGGAAGCCCAAGCCCCACCTGGGACCAACTCTGCAGCCCCTCTCCAGGACCGACACCAGGGCCTGGCGACATGGTTCTCAGACTCCCAGGACCCGGGTGGGAGGTGGGAGGGGGCCCAGGCCTGACCTCTGCACCCCTTCGTTGGAGGCAGCTCTTCTCAGTACTTACTCCTCTTGTTTTGTGGAGTTTTTTTCTTTCTCTTCCTTTTTCTCCTTCTCCTCCTTTTTCGCCTTGTCACTGGATGATACAGGGGGACATTGAGCAATGTTCATAGGCCAAGGACACTACTACCACAGTGGAGAGGGTGGGCAACAGTCACAAGGAGGAGAGGGTGTGGTATAGGAAATGGATACTTCTGGCTCACGGGGATGAAACGAGGTTACTGATTTTATCGCTATTACTATTCCTGAGGTTGGAGGTAAACCAATCCATTAAAGCATACACTGTACACGTTAAAGTATGCATAGAGTTCTGGGCTAATGGTCTACAGTTTCTGACCGACTTTCATGAGTCCCTAGGAAGTCACAAAGAGCTTGAGACCAGAGACATTTTGAGGTAACAGGAAAGGAACCCACATCCACACACGGTGGGCGGAAAAGTCCCCCGGAGTTTCGAAGTCACATGTAAGGTTCTTCTTCCTGAAGGGAGGGGTATGGCTTGTTGGCTGTTCTCAAAACCCACCTGTGTATCAAATGAAAGCCTGGTCCTTGATGAGGAAGCCAGGGAGGAAAAGGGAAGCAAAATACGCACAGGCAATGGCAAATCTTAGGGTCGTCTGAGGCAAAGGCCACCATGTTCAGACACCTGTCCAGATAGTGGCAGATGGTGAGGCACCTGTCCACATCTGCAGGGAGGTCCTGTGAGGGCAGGTGTCTCCTGAGCACATGGCTTTACTCTGCTTCCTCTCCTTTATGGCATACCTTTATGCCTTAGCGCTGTTAAAAAGGTTGTCCGTTCATAGTCACACCAGGTCTGGAAGGCAGGCATTACTACCCAGGGAACCACTGAAGAAACCAAGCAGAAAGGTAAAAGACCCTGCCCGCCTCTGGGGAACCCACCAGAATCACCCACAGACCCTTCGGATCCCCCTATTCCACATCCTGGAGGAAGGCCCAGGGTTGAGAAATAAGCACTCACTGAAAAAGCCCAATATATTTTACACAGCATGACCTAAGGGAATAATCAAAGATGCATGCAAACATGTGCACGGGAAGATAACCCGCCACTGTTTCTAACAGTGAGCAGCATAAGCAATCTAACCCTAACAACAGGAGGAGATTCGTCCACAGTGGAACTCTACGAGGCCCCTCAAAATGATGTTGTGGAAGAGTATTTGGTGACACGGAAAAACCTTTCTAATATTTTGCCAAGTTAAAAGCAGACCGTGAAAACAGCACAGAATAATAGCTGTGTGGGTTTTCTATTGCTTCCAGAACAAACTGTCACTGGTTATTGGCTTAAAACAATCCTCACTTCAGATCTGTAGGTTGGAAGTCTGGTCTGGGTCTCCCTGTCCTGAAATTGAGGGGTTGGCAGGGCTGTGATCCTTTCTGAGGATTCCAGGAGAGACTCTGTTTCCCGCTTATTTGGATTGTTGGTGGAATTTAATTCCTCCTGTAATTCGATCCTCTTTTTCCTGCTGGCTGTAAGCCAAGGGCATCCTCAGCGTTTAGAGGCTGTTTTGACCTTGGTTCCTGGCGTCCTTCTTCGGTGTTCAAAGCCAGCAACAGCAGGTGTTCAAAGCCAGCAACAGCAGGTGGAGCCCTTCGAGAGATGCCCGTCTCTCTGGTTCTCTGCAGCTGGAAATCTCCACTTTCAAGGATGCTTTTGATTAGACCGGGCCCACCTTGATAATCCAGCATAAGCTCAGGCTCCTGAAATTTAATCACATCTGCAAAGTCCCTGTTGCTGTGTGAGGTAACGTAGTCACAGGAGGTGAAGATTAAGGCCTGGACTTTTGGGGGAGCCATTATGCCTCCTACCACAGTCTGGCCCTCAGCCCCCAAAGATTTATATCCACCCCATGGGCTAAATGCATTCACCCTCATTCCAAGACACCCCCCCACAAGTTTCACCCCATGATAGTATCAACTTGGAGCCCAAAAGTCTCCTCAGCTGAAAAATGCCAAATCTTATTATCTAAACCAGAATCTCATGACTCTGGGTATGAGCCCCTCTCCTTAATGAACCTGTGAGACTAAAACAAACCATCTTCTCCAAAGATACCGCGGGAGGGCAGGTATAGGATATCAGTTCTGGATACTCTATTTCAAAAAGGGAGAAGACCAAAGGACGAGAGAGTTACTGGTCACAAGTGATAAAATTCAGTGGGGCAACTGCCATTCTGTCTCAAGGCCTAAGAATAATCCTCTGTGGTTTTCAAGCCTCTACCCTCTGGGCTCAAGGCTCTCCCCTCCCAGCAATCCTTTCTTCCTCCTTAAAGGGAGCACCTGTCTATTTGTAGCTGAATATTCTAATCAACCTGTTTCCTGCATCTAGAATTTAGGGGTCCCACAGTCTGCCTCCATTTCTGCCCCTTCTGGTCTAAGCTGGCAGTGTTTTCTGCTGGTAGGAAATCTTCCAGAACATTTCAGGTCATGTTTATCAGAGGGATTCACTGGGCTAGACAAGTGGCTCATCCACAGATCTTTGAGAAATCCCTTCTCTATTTTTGGCTTCTGTGGGCGTGCAGGCAGAGGGGAGCTGTGAGTCACACCCTTAATCTCTTCAGGGAATCCTTTGTTCACTACTCAGTACTTTTGATCTTTCTGAGGTAATAGCAAAAGGTTGCTCAGCCACACCCTCAACTTTTTCCTCAAAGCACGATTTCCTGACAGTTTTTTTAAAATTTAGTATCTTTTGCATTTGAGTAGGCTGTGAATTTCCAAAATCATGAAGTCCCGTTTCCTTCTTGTTTACAATTCTTCCCTCAATATATCTCTTTCCTTTTGGGTTTTACCATAAGCAGCAAGAAGTCACCAGGCTGGACCTTCAACACCTTTGGTTGGAAATACCCTCAGCTAAACATTAAAGCTCATTGCCTACAATTTCTGCATTCCACCCTTCCTGCAGTTGTGGGACATAATTGCACTACGGTTCCTGCCACCGTAAAGCAGGAGTCCCCTTTCTCCTGTTTCCAAGAGCCTGCTCATTTTTTTTGCGAGTCCTCACCAGCAGCGTCCTTAAAGTCCTGGGTCCCTACTAATAGTCCATTTATAACCGTCCAAGCAACAAGGTGCTTGGGCAACTTAGGCTTTCTCTGTAATGCTCCTCATTTTCTTACAAGCCCTCACTGGTAGTCTTTAATATCCATATTTCTACCACCAACCTATTCGAAGCAATCTAGACTTTTTTTTTTTTTTTTTTTTTAGTTATGCTCCTCAGGATTTTTCTGGAGCCTGCTCCGAAGCCACTCCCACATTGCTCCATATTTGCTTCAGCGGTAGCCCCATCCTGGTAATCAAAAGGTGCCTTACTAGTTTTCTATCGCTGCCATAACAAATTACCACGAATATAGAGGCTTAAAACAACCCACATGTGTTATCTTATAATTCTGTAGATCAGAAGTCTGGTATAAGTCTGACTGGACAAAATTCAAGGGGCGGGCAAGTTGCGCTTCTTTTTGGAGGCCCTGGGGCAGAATCTGTTTCCTGCTCACCAGGGTTGTTGGCAGTGTTCCGTTCCTTAAAGCTGTAGGACCAAAGTCCCCGTGTTCTTGCTGCTGAAAGTGGAGGGCTGGCCAGCTTTGTGAGGCTGCTGTATGCCTTGCCTTGTGTCCCCCTTTCTCCTTCCTCAAAGCCAGCAGTTACCTTCTCACTTTGAAAATCCTCTTCCTTCTCCTTCCATCTCATCTTGTGGACCCACTCTTTCCCCCTTTCTGCTTTTTAGGACTCCTGTGATTACACTGGGCCCACTTGATAATCCAGGATAATCTCCAAGGTCTTCAAATTTAATCACACTTGCAAAGTCAACTTTGCCATATAAAGTAATCTCTCCACAGGTTCCAGAGATTAGGATGTAGCCATCTTTAGGGAGGTGGTGGTGAAATTGTTCTGCCTACCTTGCTACTCAGTATTTACTGGGCACTTACTATGAACTAGGCACTGTCCTAAGCACTGCACATGGATTCACATATTTAGTCTTCACACAACCCTGTAAGACAGACATTAATACAAACCCTAATTTTCAAGTCAGGAAACTGATGCACAGAGAGGTCAGGTAACTTGCCCAAGGTCACAAAGCTCTTTGCGGCTGAATTGGGATACAAATGAGCTTAACTGGCATATATATACATTGATAATATTATATTAGAGAGATGATATATATTGGTCACAATATGTATCTATATATATAATTATGTATAATTCTAATAAAAAGTATATATTCTGTATAATAATTATAGCATATACCAGTATATACATTACATATTTTATATAACATATTCTTTATTCCTATCTATCTATCTATCTATTCAGTAAATATAGAAAACTTGGAGGGATATTTCCCAAAATGTTAAAAGAGGGGTCATCTCTGATAATGGGATTCCACTACTAAAATGAAGTATATTTTTGGAGGGTGTATGCTCATGGGTGCTTTTCTGTGTTTTCCAAGTTTTTGAAAGTGAGTACATGAATAAATTGAATAAAAATTAAAAAATTATTAAACTTGTTAGAAGAGTAAGGACTGCCACTGACGTCTTAATGCCAAGAAACCAGCAGAGGGCGCTGCCCACAAGCTTATCAGGTAGCTCAGCTCTGCCGGAGTTTACCACCAGGCGAGAATGAGAAGGCTGGATGGAGGTTATAGGACTTGGCCTTTCCCCCTGCTTATCAACCTGCTGTGGGCCTATGAAAGACCCAGCGCCATCCAACCACATCCCTGAACCCACCCAGCATTGCCCTATACAGAGCCGCAAAACAACGCCAGTTTGGGCTAGGAGCCGTTTGCTCCAGGAGAGAGAAAAATGATTCAGGACCCATGGGGCTAAGTGAAAATGCTAGAAACGTGGTGGAAGAATGGGGAAGGATGTCCACGGGAATTATTTCTGTAACTCTGTGCCCAGATGGTCCCATTTTGGGACAGTCCCCAATTTTGTCCCTCGGTCCTCGGCCTGCTGTGTGGATCCAGGATTCGCACCCAACACCAAAGATTTATAAGAGCCTGATTCAGCCAACACCATCTCCCTCCATCCTCGCCTACATCCCAGTCCCAGAACAGAGAAGGCTAGAGAACTGCAGGACCTCTGTCCGTGGTTACCAGCGCCCCGGGCCTTTCTCCGACTGCGGGACCCAACACTGGGGATTCAACAGTGTTTAATAGTAAGTTTGGCTTTAGATCAAGCACACATCAAATAGCTGCTGTTTCGCAGATTAAATAATTTCATTTATCTTGTATTTGATTCTCTGGATTGGATATCTACATTTATGCAAACAAAATGCATTTAGGTTTCATGGAGGGAAATGGGAAAAACTTCTATCCAAGGAACAAAGGGAAATAAGAAAAAAGCCTTGACACATTTCTCTTTCAAATGGAAGTCAGGAAATCCAGATTTCTTGCTGATATTGATGGTTTCCCCCACTAAGCTCCAAATGAGACTTCCTCCAGTGCCTATCCCCATGATACTCCATAAAGAAGGCTGGAGGATGGTGCCCACACACACACACACACACACACACATGTGCTAACACGAGGGTATGATCACACTCACGCACACACCCTCCCTGGACTCCTGAGGGGCACTTGCCAGAATCACACCTCAAACTGATCTGCCAAATCAGCATCTGGTGAGAAAAAGTAATTACAGCAGGT
The DNA here is from genome assembly GCF_002288905.1 of Enhydra lutris kenyoni. Taxonomy (NCBI): domain Eukaryota; kingdom Metazoa; phylum Chordata; class Mammalia; order Carnivora; family Mustelidae; genus Enhydra; species Enhydra lutris. Next base: position 15,195,558 of record NW_019154128.1, on the reverse strand, counting down.
CAGCATTTCAAGAGGCTATCCTCTGGAACTATTTACATTTCCTCTTCCCACTGTCCTGATCACACCCTCCAAATTGGCCCAGATTAGCCTTAGGACAAGAGCATTTCACTGGGGCACCCTGGAACTTGAGGTTGGAGAATGGAAAACACATTCTCATCATGAAGGAGGATATCCACAGCTCTGTAAAGGAACTCAGAGACTGTACCCTCAAATCCGTAGCGAGAGAGGATGTCAAGGCTTAAAACATTTATGCAATATAACCCCTCCGCATTATAGATGGGAAAAGTGAGGGAAGGACAGAACATGACTTGTTCCAAGAAGTCATACGGACCAGGTCCCTTCCCCATTTGTCCCCAGGATGAAAGGAACAGGGTTCTAGTCTAGTGGTGTTCTGGGTGGGTGGGAAGTGGACGCGTTTTAGCAGGGTGGCGGAGCTGGGGCACCTACTGGGAGGAAGGCGGCCGGTGGGACCAGGGAAGGCGAGGGGCTCTGCTGGGGAGCAGAGGTACTCACTCCTCTGAGTTGTTGCAGGTGTTGGTGTTGTTTCTGGCCAGGGGCCAGCCACTGCAGGGAAGTAAAAAGAATGCAGCATGGGAATCTGAGCTCAGCGCCAACGGCTGGGGGCCATCCGCCCCGGGTGGTTATTCCAGTACCTGCATCCCCAGTACCCTGGTTCTTTCCACACAGCTTGAAGCACCCTGAACAAAAATTTTTGGTGACTGGTTGGCTCTAGTAAAGCCTTGTGGGAAGAAAGGATGAACTTCTGGCTGAACTGAGTCTTCTGAATAAGTGAAAGTTGCTTTATGAGTCCCACCCAAACCTGGCCTTGCGGTGCCCTCAGTTTCATTCAGTTCAACCCCATGCCGGGCAGTGTACCAGGAGCCACCTGGGACCCAGACATGAATCTGAGGGGCACCTGCTCTCAGGGGTGCACTCAGGTGAGGAGGGCTGAGCGCCTTCAGAATGCACAGGCAGCAGCAACCTGCTCCACTCATCTGCGCGGGCGGGGCTCTCAGAAGGAGCCCTCCCTGCACCTTGAAAACACAGTCATAGCAGCTGCTTCCGACTTGCAGAGCAAAAAATAGACCGTGGGTGGAACTGTCCCAGTTTTGAGTCTATCCTGCCCTGGGCCCTTGTCCCCACATTAATCTTAACACTGGGTAGAGAGTAGAGGCTGGTTTTGCACCCAGCTGCACATTTATTTAAGGCTGAGTCACACAGTCCTTCCTGGTGGTCTTTAGGAAAAGGCATTATCTCCTAGAGCTCAATTGCTCACACACACGTTTGTGACACAGCTAGTTTAAGAAAGCCAGCGTGGCCTCACAGCCGCCTGTCTGTTGTCCCTGTAGACCATTCACAGAGGACAGCCGGGACCAAAGTCGTGGCTGGTGATACTCCTGCCTGGCTCTCAGGGAGCCTCTTCTCTTATTTGATACTGAATATAGAGACAAATGCCTTTCTGGTACTTTTGCTCACCCCTGCCCAATTCTTCCTCCCTCTCACCGTTCAGGATGTGGCTCTAACTGCTTGTTTGGGGAGAGGTTCTGATAACCGGAAAGTCTCCCAAAGAATTTTGCAACCCATGTGAAATTGGAAAAGAAAGTGTAGCTCCCTGCAGTGCAGTGGCCTGTATTCACCACATCTCTGTGTCTGGGTGTCTCTTAAGGCCAAACCAACAGAATAACCAAGACCAGTCTTTGCATACTTCTGCTTTGCCAATGGGATTTGCCTGGAAATCCAAAGTCTTCCTCCCCCTAGGAAGCCTCCCTGATTGATCAGCCGTCATTCTGCACCATTGCATGTACCTACCTACTCTGAATCCTCGGATGAGTGACCAGACATCTGAGGTACAGTTGGGACCTGGCTCTGAGAGGCTTCTAGCCCAACCCTTTGCTCATCTGGTAACATTGGGAAAGGGACAAAGAAGCCAATGTTCATCTTCATTAGGCTAAGCTTGTAGAGAAGACAATTTGATCAAGTTAGCAAAGGAAGTCTTTGCTTGCCCACCAGGAACTGAACCAGTCTGCCTAGCTCGGTAGCAAACCTCTCTCCCCTCCTCCTCCTCTGCCTTCTTTTCTTCCTTATCTGCCATCCCTCCTTTCTTTCTGGTTCAGCAGCCAACAGCACATAAGCCTTACCATCATGGAGCTCCCTCTCGGTCTAGGATGCCTGGCCCTGGGAACCTGGGATGGCCTGGCACACCTCCCCACCAGCACCCAGGTCCTCCACCATCTCTTCCCAAGCCCAGAAAGCCGAGGGTTTATGGTCCAAACCCAGGTGAAAACATGAGCCCGAGAATGCCAGGCCTTTGTATCTTAGCCAGCAATTTTCATGCCCTTCCTGGTAGGGAGACTAAAGGTGGCTGTCCTAGAGTGGTTGCTAGCAAGAAATTTTCCTTGAACTCTCACATTTCCTCTTAAATGTGCTTGTATATTTTGCAATCTAGTGCATGATCTATAATAAACCTATGACACAAACATACAAACATGGAAGAAAAATGGAAGCACCAGAAAGATCCATCTTGCTTCCTCTGAGGCTGCATGACCTTCCCTCCCCAGGAGCCCTGGGATGCCTGTTTGAGTTGCTCACACCTGAGCCCTTCTTCAGCTCATTTGACACAAAAACACGCAGGATTTGCTCTAGTAATTATATAGGGACCATCTGTTCTGCTACAACCGTGCTTGTTTTCACCTTTGCACCTTATAAATCTTGGCATTACCTAGAGAATTCAGCCAAAAGACCTTCCTAAGGCCCCTTTTTCAGAAAGCAGATTCTGAGCAAGAGTCTTCCTGTCTGAGAGGCTCCAAGGTGGTCAGCCTCCATCTCCATATCTTACCTCTCCTCTCCTCCTCTCCAATTGCCCAGAGCATCCTAAAGAGACCTTCTGCTGCTCAGTGTCCCTGGATTCAACCTGTGGTGGCCCAGTGGTCTCCCTGCTGACCACAGGCTGGGGAGACTTCCCAAGAACAAGAGAGGAAGGGAGGCAGCAGCTGTGTGTGTGGGGTGTGGGGGTGTGGGGTGAAGTCAGCACCTGCAGATTTCTCTTAAATATCTGTACCAGCCACAGCCCCAGTCAGGCGGTGGGCCATGCACAAAGTTGCTCAGAGCCTTTGCTCTGCAGACCCTTCTCCTACCAAAAAGCAAACACTCTCCCCATGCCCCACCCTACCCCTACCTACACTCCCCACCCCCTGGTTCTTATCCTGATCTGAGATACGGATGCCTCCTCTTGAACATTCTGACCAACCTGCAAGACTTTCCTCCCAGAAGACTATGTAAACCTAAGCATAGAATTGTGGGTACCATTTAGGTACTCCCAAGATTTATGGATTAAAGTCCTTGGTTTTTAGTAAGGTGGGTCAGCGTGCAATCTAGAATGAGGGTCCTTTGATGGAGAGAGGTGTGGGGGGAGGCAGCATCCCCAGATGCGTTTGAGAGTACCGACTCCAGGGCGTGCTGGAGGCAGGATCAAATGACACTGGGGATTCTGGTGAGAGGGTTTCCTCTCCTGCAGTCCTTCTTGGACTCAGGGCTGTGACTGTTAGAGCATGCAGGACTCCCCCACCCCAGACACCATCTTCAAGGTCCAGGTCACGAGGCTGGTGCCTGCCCCAGGCCCCCCCACATAGTGGATCTAGCAGCAGGAGTGAAGCGGTGCTTTCTGCACCCCCCTGTGTGGTGCCGGTGGCTCATCCCTTTGGTTCCTTACCCTCTCCCTCTGTCTGGTGGCTCCTGGCTGCCCGTATTTGACTGGGCATTGCTTTCTTGGCTGGACACCTCCTTTAGCTCAGCTCCACGGAAACGCTCCAGGAATGAGTCCGTTCTCTGGGCCTCATGGTGTACGTTCCTGGTGGCCCATGCTCGCAGTGAGATGATCAGGCGAGACATCCTGGAAGGACATGGACAGGCAGCCAGTGCAGAGAGGAAGGAGACGGAAAGCCCTTTTTTCCTGGCCTGGGGTGGAAGCAGGGATGACTGGCAGGACATGGGTCCTGGGGGCCCAGGGCTCAGGTGTGCATCTCCACTCTGCTGGGGACTTATTCCCTTCTCCTCCATCACCTGCCGTCTGGAACAGAGCTAAAGGGGCAGTGTCTTCATTATAACTTTGTCCTTTTAACACTTGGGCTCTGCCAAAGGCATGATCCTTCAAATGGGGCATCAGAAGCCTTTCTGCTTATCATTTCTTTTGTAGAGCTCTTTGTTATGACTGGTAAGCATAGAAATAGAAAAGAATCCAATCTGCAAATGGTGATAAAATTCAGAACAAGGTTTAAAGGAACAAATGCCCACCTACAATTTAGATTCTTTTCCTAACCCTTGTCTTATTTGTTATACAGACTCTTGTTCCCTCCCCAGGCTTGTGCATAAGTTTCTTTGCAAGTTGCCTTGACCCGTCTCCTAGAGCCAGGCCCTGCCAGACCACAAGCACCTGAGACCAGTCAGCCCATGTCCCCAGAGCCCATCTTAGCTTCAGCTTTCCATGAGAAGCTCTCCCTTAGCCCTGCCTGTTGCCTCCCCTGTCTCTTCCAAAGGGGAATGAGAAGAGAGCCTGACCTCTGTTTCTTGGTATCTGGTCGGCCTGACTTGGCACCATTGGGTGCACACCCCTGTTCTCAATCAAATGAGTTCTGAGCAACCTAGAACGAGGTCATGAGCCGTTGCATGCCTTCACCCTAATCACACACTTGGGAACTTTGCCTAGGAGAATGAGTTAAAGCAGGAAGACATTCCACGCCCAGAGATGTTGACAGCTGCTGCTGCAGACAGACGTGGAGGTGCCTGCCCAGCCCAGCCCAGCCCAGCCTCCCTGCTCTGGACACTCCTCCCTTCCCCATCCGCCCTCTGCTGAGGGGCTGGAACCAAGGTCATGCTCCCCACTCCAGTTTCAGCCGACAGGTCCAGGAATGGACAAGACACCCACAGAAAGTCACTCGAGCCTCTGAACTAAAAACCACTCCAAATTGGGGTTGGGTGTTCGAACTCAGGATTGTATAGCAAAAGCCATTTTCAGCCTGTGCCTGCTGAAGTGTGAACAGAGAAAGCCGGAAACAGAGGAGACATGCAGGAAAAAAAAAAAAAAAATCACAAAGATCATGACACTCCAGGAGAAAATGAAAGGGAAAGGACAGGTGCCACACCCCCGCCCCCAACTCCGCTCTCATGAGCCCCCATTGGCTCCTCTTCCATGAGGTGGTTGGTCTGAACTTACACCAGCCTCCTGCCTCGGCCTTCCCCCAGGCCTTTCAATATCAACTGGTGTGAAGGTGTCCTTGCAGTCAGTGAGCCTTCAGACAGCATTTTATTAGTAAGACGAAAACACCAGAAATCGTGGAAATGCCCAGCCACAAGGGGCTAGTGAAAGAAACATTCCTCCACAATTAAATATATGAAGAATAACTAGAGGAATTAATTTTTGCAATAATCTTAAGCAAAAACTGTAGAACACATGACTATATAAAACTACAGCATTGGTTAAAAAAAAATTGGTGGAAAGAAATAATCCCCATGTTTGTTGAGCACCTGTTGTGAGTCAGCACTTGGCTCTGATGCGGGCCTCACGTTGTTTGATGCGTGAAATCAGTTGTCCAGATGAGATCTGGAAAGGTAAGATGACTTCTTCAAGGTGGCACAGCTCTCGAAGCCCGAGTACAGATGTCATCGGCTCAGAGCCGGGACCCTCTTTCTAATCCTTTCACAAGGACGTGAGCCAGGAAGCCTAGACAGGCACCCAAGAGGGCCTGCCAGAGGCTATCTTGGACAGTGGCCCCTAGGGCCATCTGCACACCACTGAGGTCCACCAGGGCTCTCCTGCGGCTGGCTGGTCTCGTTTCTGAATTCTTCTCGGAACCCCTCCTGGTTGGCTTTTTTCTAAATTCTTCCAGACTTGAGCAAGTACCTCAATATCACTTTATATGAAAGCAATTTCAGATAACAGCAGTTTTTCTTACATTTTTCTCAGCTCAGAACGCTTGACCTGAGAGGATATTCCTCAGGGGTAGACTTCTGACTGCTCTTCTGTCCCTTTTTCTTCTCCAAATCTTCAGCTCCACCTCCACCACCACCCCCCGCCTCCCGCCCCCACTTCTTCCTGAAACTCATCTACATTCTTCCTGCCTCAGTCTCCCTCTTCCCAAGGTGAGCGCTGAGCCTGGTCGGTTACCTGGCGGGCCCCTGGCTGGTGTAGAAGCTTCGCCTAGACTCCGCCAGTCCTCTGGTCTCCATGGTGATCTCCTGCTGCAGTTCTGACGAAGTCTCCTCGCTTGGCAAGTGGACCCTAGGAAATCAAATATGCAGCAGGCTAAATTGATTTCAAGCTCATCCCCTCCTGGACACACTCAGGGATGAGCTAGCCAGATGTCCTGCTTAATGAGGAAAGCCACTGGCCCCGGTCTTCACTATGTCAGTCCATGCTCCAGCAGGATCCAGCAGATCCCAGCTTTTAGGATAGATGTGGCCTTTCCTTTACAGCAAGCCTGACCCCAGAAGTCAGCTTGTCCAGCCCGTGGACTGAAGGGGACAGGACAGCAGCACATGGTCCTCATCCGTGCGCCGGGTGGGTGTGTCCCAGGGCTAGGGCCCGCCATCGGAAGCCACAGCAGCTGTCTCTACACAGTGATTCCAGAGCAAGAATTCTGGTTCAAATACAACTCTGTATACTGAAATCCTATCTGCTAAGGCCAGACTGTGTGTACGTCACAATACTCCCTGGGCACGCACGTACTTAGTGCTCAGCCAGCAGCCTTCCCAGGAGTGCTTTCGGTATTCGGTTAAGAGGAGTGTCCTGGAATATTGAATGGAAATGGCATGGGCCTCCATGCGCATTTGTACAGTGCTTTTGCATGAAAATACATTTCCACTGTGCCCTTTTGTCAAACCCTAACCTCTGTCCCCTGCAGTGGGGGACTAGGTAAGTGACCTCACCTGCCCAATTTGGAGTGAAAAGTGTGAGCACAAATAGGACACATGCCCACAGCAGAGCCCGGATGTTTGCTGAACTGCCCAGAATAAGACCAATGTGTTTGGGCATATTTTCCTTTCGTTCCCTGTCTTTTAAAATCTCCTAGGGCTGAAAATTTGATCAGCTTGATTAAAAGCCATCCAGGCATTGGCCCCTAGGGATTTACACTTCATTCTATGAGTCTTGAAGAGCCCAAGCAGAACAAATTAATTCCATCACGTGACCTATTCCAACCTAATCAGCCTTCTTAACAAGGTGGCAACACAGTTGACGAAGTAAGCAATAATTAAGGTCAGGAAAAATCTCTCTATTTCTCCTCAGTAAGGAATTAGAAGGCAGAGTCCTGAATCCCAGCCTCCAATCTGCTGACTCCTCTTTCTACAATACCCCCGCCATCTCCAGCTGCAGGGCGCTCCCTTCTGTCCCGTAGCCCAGCCTGGCCATCTTGGTAGCAGGTTCTTCTTTCCCTCAGCTTCCTCAGACCAAGGCTACTTCTGTGTGTGTGTGTGTGTGTGTGTGTGTGTGTGCTGGAACCACACCGAGGCAGGCTACTTCATCTTCTCCATGGCTACCTTCATGGACATCGGACATGAAGGGACAGCTCTCACACCTGTGCCACATCTGTTTTTGCAGGCTGGAACCCCCCAGCTCACCCAGCCATGCCTCATCAGGTTCAAGGCTCTTCCTAGTCATGGTCATGCTCCTGTGAGCAGGTTCCTGCATTCCTGCCTGGCTGGGCATGGAGACAGAGCCCATTCTGCTGTTACTGGGCCCCAAGCCAGAGGTCATTGCAGGTTTGTGAGTTTGTGTGCTTTTGGTGTCCCCACGGGCAACTACCATCAGCCAAAACCCAAAGTCCCATAATATGGGCTGCTGCTAAGCCAGAAGGTCCTATCTTGTGCATGTACAATTGATTTGTTGGAAGTAAGTTCTGGAGAGTTCCGTTGATCTGAGCCACTCAATGTTTTGGGACGCTTGGGCTCCATGTAGCCTTTCCTCCCAACTCATCTTGTTCTCATGCAATACACAAACCATAGGCCACTTATTGACTGTTTACTGTATGCCAGACACATAGATCTTATCATTTAATCCACATAACCACCCAGTAAGAGAGAAAACTGAGGTTCTGAGAGGTTAGGTTAAATAACTTCCCCAAGATCATATGGTCAAGTAGCAAAGCCAAGGTTTGAATGTCATTCCATCCTATGTCAAAGCCTGCTTTCATCCACTCTTATGAAGCTACTCTCTGTATTTTCACTTATGACACCGATTAAAGCAGGACTGAGCCCTGTGGCATACCACTAGAGACACAGCTCTGGTCCACCAGGTTATACAATGTGGGCATGGCTCTTTATTTTGAAAACCGTCTAATTGAATTCTCTCTCTCTATCCCTAAAAAACCACTCATATTTTTTGTCCTTAGACACATGGGAAACCCCGCCAGAGGTCTTGCTATAGTTAGGAAGCTCTGATCCCCTTGCCCTTCTAATAATCTGCATACTACAAAGGTGAAATGCACATTCCAAGGCACTCGGGGCAGTCCCTGGAGGAGGGAGAGTGGGACAAGTGAGTGAGTCCATATCTCTAGTCCCTCCCTAGCAGCTGCCACATGGTGGGGTTAGGTGTGCAGGAACCGACAGCTTGGGCTGCAGCTCCGACCCTGTATGTGTGCCCAGAAGATCTGGAGGCAATCCCAAGGGTGAAGGTGTTCTGTCCCCACCAGCAGCTCCTCAGAGAGCTCTGGGCACCAAGGAGTCGGCCCAGCCTTTCTGCCCAGCCTGCTTTCTGTTAATTACGTGAGGGCACATCCTGAAAACAGATTTATTTGCATTAGTAGCAAAGGAATCAATGACATCAGAGCTGATGAGGATGTGAGGAGGGCAAAACCCGCCCCAGATTCCAAACCAGGCCTGTTCTTCGCAGCAGTGAGGGCTCCCATGTGGGGGCTGCATCTAGGACACTTGCTTGAAGGGTGGTGGCAGAGAGGGGAGCTGGGAGGCCTATTAGCTAGGTGTTCTGTGGGCAGCTCACTTACCCTCCTTGGTGTTTCGTAGTCTTCAAAAAGGAACTAAATGAAAAATTGGTGATTTTGTATCAACTTAAGTATTGTTCAAACAGCCAAGTCCAGAAAAGGCACATTTCACCATGAAGAGTAGGGAAAGCCTTCTAGGAAGTAAGTTCATGGGACCCAAAGGGGTCTTCTCTTCTTGACATGTCTCCCCACTTCTTTTTTGATGCTTGAAATTCTCTGATGTCTTCTAGCTCCCAAGTCTCCACCTCGTAAATTGCATGGGGGTATTTAAATAGTCAACCCACTTAGTTATTCCTCGGAGAAACTGATTTTACCAAGCAGATGGAAGAGGAGATGGGAAGAGAGAAGAACCAGATGTCTGAGGTGACACTTTGAGTCCCTGAGGACACACAGGTACTGAGAAAAAGGCAACCAATGGATGAATGGGGATCCAGAACCTCCCAGAGATATACAGAAGCAGGAGAAACTGGGGGCCAGGCCCCATTCTGCCAGAGCTGGTGGAAGAGTCTGGGGCAAGGGACTTGATGGGGCCTTGTCCCAGGACAATCCAGAAGCTACACTCCCATTTGCGGATGCCGACTGTAGGCAGCAATGATGATGATGATGATGATGCCAGGAAGGATCTCTGGGAAGCTGGTGATTAGCGAGAACAAGAGCAGCCAGCAAAACACAATGATGGGACTGTTTTGAAAGAGAAGGTAATTTTCAACTTGTGATGTTCATCTTCTAAGTTTTCTTACAAAGAGGAACTTCCTGTCTGTGAGGTAAATGTTTCCCTTGTCACTGGGAGAAGATGGGGATGCTCATCAGAGCTGCAACATGTTATCAGCTTTTGTACTTGGCGGAGCACCTGGTGAAGATGATACTTTGTTTTTCTTTTCCTCCTCTCCAGCCCTGAGGAACTGGAATGACCCACACGCACTGCCATTGGCCACTTGTGACCAGGGAACTGAAGTGAGTGCATTTTTGTCTTCGGTCCTGGGGAAGCAGCCTGAAAATGGTGTTCTTTGGTGATAATTGCTTTGAGCTCTGCTCAGAGAGCAGCACAAAAAAGGCTTCTCTTCCGTAGGACACAAACCCCTATGCCCCAAAGCTCGCCTAAAATAGCTACACCAGGAGATTGATCTGAGATTTGAGGTACCCTTGGTCCTCACGGTAATTCTCTGTTGCAGATTCTGAAGTCTTTCCCTACTGCATTATCTTTTCAAATATGCCAGACTTCTCTTAAATAATCAAGTCAACTAAACAGATCTAAATAGAAAAGGAAAATTCAAGACATTTTTATTTCTGGTATTTTCAGTGTTTTGACTTTGTTGTTCAAATGAAACGTTTTCATCCTTCCGTATGGTTTGTCACTAGGAAAGTGATCCCAATAATTTAAAAAAGGAGAAACAGAAACCTGCTCTCCAGTTTGGTGAAAGATTTGGGGACAAGGATGTTTCAGGGAATGGGGACATAATAGCTCCTCTCTCCTGGGGGCATTGGGCAAAGGGTCACCATGACACACAGGTTCCCAGCACAGTTTCTTGATATCATTGAGGACAAAGAATGATTAGTATTTAAGGAAAAACACAATTACATCTCCCAAAAGCTTTCTAAAAGGATTTGAAATTTTTAAAATTATTTTTAAAAAGTTTATTTATTTAAGTAATCTCTACACCCAACATGGGGCTCGAAGTCATGACCCAGAGGTCAAGAATCACGCATTCTACCAACTGAGCCAGCCAGGTGCTCCTAAAACAGTTTGAATTTTAAAGCAAGGATCTATGGTTTGTTCAAACACCATTTCCTCCCCTAAAATAGTGATTTGAAACTTTAAAATTTTTATGTGTACATGCCATAGTCCCTGTTCAAATGACTCTTACAGGGAAAACTAGTCTGTATTTAGACAGATGCTAGGCTGTGCTGGGAAGCAGAGGAGGGGCCTGGACCCAGCCTCTGGCCCAAGGCTGTTCCACCCTCCAGCCTGAGCACACATGCTCAATCCTTGGTAACGCCAAGGAACTCATTCTAGAAACTTCCATCTGTTAACTCAGTCCTGCCTCCATGAGATAAAGCAAACATCTGCCTCATGAAGGAAGCATTATTTTTCTCTCTCCTTTTAAAATCTCCATACTGTCTCCATGCGATTCTGTATTAATCTGTCAACAAGCTTTTACCATAGGAGTGGTTGGGCAAGGCCCCAAGTGAGGCTCAGTGAGACCAGACTAGTGGTCAGCCTGAGGAAGCATGACTTGGTCACAGGCAGGAAATGGCCAGATCCAGATGTCAGGACAGCTGGAGCTGTCTGAGGCCAGAGGAGAAGAAGGCTTCCAGCTTGGAAGACCAGGGAAGGCCCACAGGAGGGGGACTCATTTTCAAGACTGACAGCACTGACTGAACACTTTCTACACAGGAGGGACTGTGCTGAGAGCACTGACCTGTTCTAACCTCACTACAGCCCTGCGAGGTCAGTACTAGTCCACTATACAGGTGAGGAAAGTGCAGTCCGGAGAAGCTGCCTCCCTTTTCAGAGCTGGTCAGTTGCAGAGCCAATATTCAAACTCAGCCAGCCTGGCCCTGAGCCTGTTAAGTCATCACACTGGTCACAGAATGGGGGATAGGAGGGAGAATGAAGGACTTTTCCCCCACCCATGAAGAGGGTAAACAGCATTTTTGAAGAACATCAATTCAGAGCCCCTGACTGTGTGGCTGACCCAGCCTCTGAGTGTGCACAAACCCAGCATGAGCCCCCAGAGGCCCATCGCTGGGGTCCATGTGGCTTAAATTGAGCTAGCAATTTATTTTGCGAAGGGTCATCTTCCAGGAGTCCCAGTGAACAGCCCAGGAGTCTCCTGAACAGCCCATGCCTCCAGCTGGGCTTGTAGGCCACTGGCTGAGGCAGAGCCAGGACAAATCAGGCAGAGGTGGACCATGGCAGTGTCTTGTCAAGCAGGTATTCTGGGCAGGAGCCCCAGCCCGTTAACTGGGACTGCTTATTCTTGAGTATCTAACCATAAAAAGCCAGATGAAGACCCTGTTGTTCTCAGCCCCAGGGAGCCTAGAAGGTCCATGAGATGATCTGATGATGTCCCCCACAAGACAAAAGGGAGCAATGGGGGAGAGGTCCATTCTGCTTCAAATTCCTCTTGACCCTAACAGCTTCTGTCCTTCTCCCATTGGGCCCAAGGTCCCAGGAACCCAGTGCTGCCCAAGGAGCTTCACTTTACTGCTGTGCCGCATGCTTGGACCTGTTCTCCCCTCCACCCCAGTCATCTTTGAACACCCAGCTCCAAGAGGTTAATTAGCACAGATGTGAAAAAGAAGCTATTCATGCATACCAAAGTTTTAGTAGCAGATATCTGTCCTAAGAGTGTTCTTTTTTTTCTTTTAAATTAGGGGCAATGACTTAACCTAAAGGAGTAAGTCTCCAGTGGTGAGACACTGGTATTGACAGTAGGCCAGTTAGGAAGGAGAAATTTGAGTAGAATGAGAACTTTTTTTTTTAATTTAATTTAATTTATTTTTAAATTTCTTTACAGTGTAACAGTATTCATTGTTTTTGCACCACACACAGTGCTCCATGCAATGCATGCCCTCCTTAATACCCACCACCTGGCTCCCCCAATTTCCCACCCCCTGCCCCTTCAAAACCCTCAGGTTGTTTTTCAGAGTCCACAGTCTCTCATGGTTCACCTCCCCTTCCAGTTTCCCTCAACTCCCTTCTCCTCTCCACCTCCCCATGTCCTCCATGTTATTTGTTATGCTCCGCAAATAAGTGAAACCATATGATAATTGACTCTGCTTGACTTATTTCACTCAGCATAATCTCTTCCAGTCCCGTCCATGTTGATACAAAAGTTGGGTATTCATCCTTTCTGATGGAGGCATAATACTCCATAGTGTATATGGACCACATCTTCCTTATCCAGAATGAGAACTTCTGATGGCCCTAAGTCATATCAAAAATTCCTGGGGCTCCAACACTATGTTAAAATGGTTGGAGGCAATTAATAGCTGTTGGGATGCTCTGAGACATTCCTCCCTTTGCCGGAATCCCCAAAGGTAGGGTTCTAGGACTACATGAATTCATAGTGACAGGGAATCAATCTCTTTAGAAATTATTGTCCATCACTCATGAGCAGAGTTACTAAGGAGTAGGAACAAGAATCTACACAGAAAAAAACAAATGTGCATCTGAAAGAAGTGATATACATTAGTAACAGAGGAGAAATGGTGGATGAAGGCCCAGCACCAGGGATGTGAACACTGATGGACTGTCTTTGCAGTTTATGGTCATTGGATAATATGCAGTTCTCATGGGAGGGAAAAGTTTTCAGTGTTATATATATAGGACAACAATAACACAAATTTTGGAAATAAAGTTTCTCATGGTTCAACTCAACTCATTGAGAATTTAAGAAACATAAAAATGTAAGTCCATATGCACCGAATAGGTACACTCCCACTTCCTCATCCTTGTGCCAGGAGCTTGAAAAAGATGCTGCTCCATTTTGCAGTTGAAGAAACTGAGGCATGGAGAAATTAAGTGGGTTTTCCCCATTCTACTAGTAAGCCATGAACAGGTCTAGAAGTAGTACTCAAGGCCCAGATTTCTTTATGGCTGCCTGTGTGGGGATGTCATTGATGGGGCTAATGGCTTTACTGGTAAGGCACAGCCCACTCCCTGCAGACCATGAGCACAACATGAATACTGCCCTTCCACTGAATGTGAGGGACAGGGCATCTGATTCGTACTCATCCCTAGCATCCAGGACAATGACTGGTGCACAGAGTCCAATAAATGTCTGAAGTATATATGGGAAAGTATGCCAGTTGGGAGAAGTTTTTACAATAAAAGTTAATTTGCTCCATTTGAATCTTCAGTTTGTTACCTTTTAGAAGTTACATAATCTTTTGAGCCTCATTTTCTACCTCTCTAAAATGAGAATAAAAACTACTTCAGTGGGTTGTGAGGCTTAGGTGAGATGAAGTAAGTGAAGTCAGAAGGAGCACTGTGAATAGCCCGCACCCTTCAACCTGCTGTTTGCTACAGGCTAGGGCATTCTTTACCCCACAGTCTAGATCAGCTATGGGAACAACTCATTTTGTGGGCATGCAATGGAAAGCCCATCTTACCTGCTGAGGCCATTTTCAACATGGTCGAGATCTCTGTCCATGGTCCTTACCGCAGGGTGGGAGAATTGGGTGTTAATCTTGGCCATCTTCTTGCTTAGTCACGTTCAGCCCCAAGGTGGTTACTGAAACATGAATACAAAGCAGATCACATCAAGGCAGGGAATGAGCTGCAAACCCAGCTCATTGTAGGTAAGGGCTATTTCCCAGGACAAGCCCTGGCACACATATCCTCTTCCATTTCTCCCATAGTTCCAGCTACACTGTGTTTTAGTTGGGTATCTTTGGGCTCTTCTTCACAGCCTGAAGCAAAAGCAAGGTCTTTCACTCCTTTTTGTATGCTGCCATGCCAAAGATCTGGTCAAAGTTAAATGCTGATCCAGCCAATGAATGAATGATTGGCCAAGTTGGTATCTGATATAAGAAAATTAAAATCCTCATGATTCTATGGAATGATGTGATGTTCCCCTTGACTCTGGTTTTCTCACTGGCTTATTTTTATTTCATAATTTTGCACATGTTTTAGTAGCTCCCCCAAATCTCATTTCAAAAATAAAGCATAAAAACAAACAATACTTGACATTCATAAAACCTTTACAATGTGATGTTATACTCAAAACACACTTCATCTCATTTAATCCTCATAATAACCTCATCGGGTATTTACAATTTTTATCCCCACTTACAGATGACTAAATTGAGATTTAGAGATGTTAAGTATCTTGTTCAAGCAAAGAAATAGGTAAAACCAGTTGATGGCATGATCCTAGTGCTAGAAATCAGACCGTGAGTACTCTCCCTTCAGCAAACATTGGAAAGCGCCCCTACGACTGATGAGAAAAGAAAGCTGATTTAAACATAGCACTGGTGTGAGGAACACAAAGATTGACCAGTTCCCTTATCCTTGATCAAAACCTTCCAGGCAGAAGATGAATCCCTGAGGACAGTTTCTCTTGAACAGACAAACACAGGCTCTCTGGAGCAGTCACATGGCTTGAGTATGTCAAATGTCAGTAAAGACCACTCTAGAGAAAGATGGTGATTTCTAGATATAGTCCAGTGACTCACTCCAAGACTAAATTAGTTCCATATCCAAAGGAAGGAGAGTGCAAGGAGCCCAGAATACTGCACCAAAGCAAAGATGTAGTTTCTGCTCACCATGGTCAACACAGCATGAGTTTACTCAAGGGAAGTTGTTTGCTCATCAGTCTTGGTTCATCTCTGATGTTTGATAATTTAAGTCTATGGCTTAAATTTTATACTTTTCTCAATAGATCAAAAATTGTTTTGATTTTAACAACTCTACTCATTTATTTTTATGTTTTATTATATTAGTCACCATACAGTATTTCATTAGTTTTTGATGTAGAGTTCCGTGATTCATTATTTGCATGTAACACCTAGTGCTCCACGCAATACATGCCCTCCTTAATATCCATAACCAGGCTCTCCCTGCTAAAACCCTTAGTTTGTTTCCCAGAGTATATAGTCTTTCATGGTTCATCTCCCTCTCTGATTACCACCCCCCTTCCATTTTTCCCTTCTTTCTCCTAATGTCCTCCATGTTATTCCTTATGTTCCACATGTAAGTGAAACCATTTAATAATTGTCTTTCTCTGCTTGGCTTATTTCACTCAGCATAATCTCTTCCAGTTCCATCTGTGTCAGTACAAATGGTGGGTATTCATTGTTTCTGATGGCTGAGTCATATTCCATTGTGTATATGGGCCACATCGTCTTTATCCATTTGTCTGTTGAAGGCATCTTGGCTCCTTCCACAGTTTGGCTATTGTGGACATTGCTGTTATGAACCTTGGGGTGCATGTGCCCCTTCTCTCTATATCTTTGGAGTAAATACCCAATAGTGCAATTACTGGGTCATAGGGTAGCTCTATTTTTAACTTTTTGAGGAATCTCCACACTGTTTTCCAAAGTGGCTGTATCAGCTTGCATTCCCACCAACAGTGTAAGAGGGTTCCCCTCTCTCCACATGCTCTCCAACATTTGTTGTTTCCTGTTTTGTTAATTTTTTCTATTCTAACGGATGTAAGGTGGTATTTCAATGTGGTTTTGATATTTTCAATGCCATCTTGATCAAAATACGAATGGCATTTCTCTAAGAGCTAGAACAAACAATCCTACAATTTGTATGGAACTGACTCTGAATTGCCAAGGAAATGTTGAAAAAGAAAACCCTGGGGGCATCATATTGCCTGATACCAAGCTATATTACAAAGCTGTGATCATCAAGACAGCATGGTACTGGCACAAAAACAAACACATAGATCAATGGGACAGAATAGAGAGGCCAGATATGGACCCTCAACTCTATGTTCAACTAATTTTGGACAAAGCAGGAAAAAATATCCAATGGAAAAAAGACAGTCTCTGCAATAAATGGTGCTGGGAAAATTGGACAGCTATATACAGAAGAATGAAACTTGACCATTCTCTTCCATCATACACAAAGATGAACTCGAAATGGATGGACCTCAATGTGAGACAGGAATCCATCAAAATCCTAGAGGAGAACATAGGCAGTAACCTCTTTGACATCAGCCACAGCCACTTCTTTCAAGACATGTCTCCAAAGCAAGGAAAACAAAAGCAAAAATGAACTTTTGGGACTTCATCAAGATAAAAAGCTTCTGCACAGCAAAGGAAACAGTCAACAAAACTAAGAGGCAACCGTGGAATTGGAGAAGATATTTGTGAATGACATTACAGATAAAGGGCTGGTATCCAAGATCTATAAAGAACTTCTCAAACTCAGCACCCAAAAAAACAAATAATCAAGTCAAAAAATGGGCAGAAGACATGAACAGACACTTCTCCAAAGAAGAAATACAAATAGCTAACAGATACATGAAAAAATGTTCAAAAACTTTACTCATTTATGTAACAGTGAGTTTCTGGCTGATTGCAGGAGCTACAAAGAAATATAAGATAAAGACTGTTCTCAAGGATCTTATAGTCTGGTAGGGCAGATGATGTAGACCATTAAGGAGCTTGGGCTTTACCCTGAGTCCAGCCCAGCAGGGAAGTGGCCAGATGTATAAAGGTCACTCTGGCTGCACGGAGAAGGACATATTCAGGGGCATGAGTTGGTGTGAGGTGAGCAGCTAAATGCAGCTAAATGCTGCAGTATCTCAAGGGAGAGAGGACAGTTGCCTGAACTAGATTTGTGGTAATGAATCAGACAAATTAAAAAACTTCAAAATGGATATAATCACTGGGAAATGGTAATTAATCAGGTATAAAAGGTGATGAGGAGGGAGGTGCTGAGTACATTGCATGACTGCTGGTCTGGGGCGTTGATGGTTCTGCACACTGAGGCAGGGAACTAGGGGAAGAAGCAGGTTTGAGAAACAGAATGATTCCAGTTTGAGATGTCTATGGAAACCTTTGAGCCAACATAGGAAATAAATGTCTTTCATTACAGGCAATTAGCCCAGTTTGAAATCATTCACCCAGTGCTTTTTTATTGAGCACTTACTATGTGTCAGATAATACGCAAAGAGCTAAGGTTTTACGGAGAATATCCATCTCTGTCCTCAAGGAGATTATAGTCCAGTGGGATCTAGAGCAAGTCTTAAAAAAAGCTTTGGGACTCTGTAGAAAATCTATCAAATTATTCTTTTTGTACATTTCCAGGAAAGTTGCAGCAGAGAAAGTTCACTGTCTCCAGCCTGTGTCCCTTCCTTCAGCCCCTCTCATCTGTACAAACCCTGGTGTCAGATGCTATTGTATGGAGGCAGCACTTCTGGGCCCTCACAGACCTGCCTCCTATGGAGGGCTACTGTATATATGCCAGAAATAGGGTAGGTGCTCATGTAATACTGCTCCTTTAACCTTCAAATAGTCTCCCCTTTCCTGACCCTTTTACAAGTGAAGAAACTGAGCAGGTACGTAATTTCTGTAATATTGCTTATAGCCTGAGCCAGGATTGACAAATTTCTGTCTGACTCCAGAACCTGATAATGTAAAGTTAATGGGTGGCAAAGAAGTGGCATTGCCTTTTGGTCTGAGCAGGAGGGGTCCCTCCCTGGGACCCCAGGCTTTAAAGGACTCTACTTTGACTCTCTTCCAGCCACAGAACAAGAGGCCAAGGGAACTTGCCCACCCACAATCTGGCCCCCTGCTCTGGGTGCCCAAGATTCCCAAATTCTGTGCTCAGGAGCCTCTGGATTGGTTCTAGGGCCTGCCTGGGCCTCTTCCCAGGTCTGTTTACCTGAGAAGGACATCAGTGTGCATTCCCCTAGAGCTCCTAGGACCTAGGTCCTAGCTCATTGCCTGGACTTATCATTTCATTACAAGTTGCACATTGGTGATATTCTATCATTTCTTTTCTACTAATTAGCTGACAGAGTCTTTATTTTTTAAAGATTTTATTTATTTATTTGACAGACAGAGATCACAAGTAGGCAGAGAGGCAGGCAGAGGGAGAGGAGGGAGCTGGCTCCCCGCTGAGCAGAGAGCCTGATGCCAGACTTGATCCCAGGACTCTGGGATCATGACCTGAGCTGAAGGCAGAGGCTTTAACCCACTGAGCCACCCAGGCGCCCCAGCTGACATAATCTTAAAGAAAATTTTATTTATTATTTGGCTCTTCAGTGGTACTGTTCATACAGGAAAGGCAGAATAAACAATTCTTTCCTCTTATTTACCAGTTTTTAAGTCCTGACATCCTAAGTGATTCCCTAACTGCCCTGTGAATTTTCACATTTCCTAGCCCAGACAAACTCTGGGACAGCTCACAAATGAGATCATGAAAATCCAGTCAGTGATCCTGAGGTGGCTGTTGAGAATGAAACCTGCCATCCAGCCAGGGCCCCAGGAGTGTGAGGCACTTGCATATCCATTACTCATTAAGCCTCAGGAGCCCCAAGAGGTAATAGTGAAGCTGGTTTTGCAGGCTTGGGTCGGTCTGACCCTGAGGTCCACAAGGTGGTTTGTTTTGTTTATCATACCCACCGTAGGAGATTAGAAATGCATATATAATTTTAATTTTCAAGCACAGGAAGAAGATGTATCCTGTCAACTACCAGGGTGACCTTGAAGTGGAGCCTAGGCGTGAGTCTAAGAGTGGTTTGTGAACATGTCCCAATTGAATGTGAGTCTTCATTTTCAGGGCTTGACTGGGGAACTAACAACACATCATTTCAGACAATTCCCATTTTCTTTACAGCGTTACTAAATCCCCGAATGTTTTCTTCCTCCGCCCCTCACCCCAAATACACTTATCAACTCCTTCCATGCCCCAGGCATCATGCCTGGCCCCAAAGATTATGAAGATGAAGAAGGTAAGTCTCAGTCTTTGAAAGCACAAAACTGTAGAGGGAAACAGGAATGGAAATGGGGACTGGGTAGCATAAAAAGGTGCTGAAATAGAGGTAGAGGCATGGTAGGGAGCAATAAGGGGGAGGCACTAATTTTACCTCGAAGACCACAGAAGTCAGAGGAGGCTTCTTGGGTGAGTGGCGATCACACAATTTATTTGACATTATTCAACATTTACCACGTGTTAACCACTGTGCTGTGCACCTTTAAGGATTTGACTGTGGCTTCCTTTTTTTTTAAGCTTTATTTTTTTCAGTGTTCCAAGATTCATTGTTTATGATTGTGGCTTCTGTACTCTGCTGCGTATCTTTAACTTTCTCTACCATTCTTGGCTTGGACACCTAAGAAGGCCAGGAATCTAACACAGCTTACCTGCACTCCAGTTTTTCTCATCCTTTTCTCATTCCTTTATTAACTCCAAAAAAGGCAAGAACTGTTTCTTCTTATTTAAAAAATATCCTCCTAAACACAAGCATATATACACATGGTGTGTAATAGAATTTATTCTATGCGTGGTGGCCTAAATGGAGGAGGAACGGGTGAGTAACTGCAATGCTGACACTAATAATAAGTGTATTTACTGAACATTTACTCTCTGCCTAGTACTGTTCTAATAACTTCGAATGTGTATTAACTCATTTGATTCTCACAATGCTCCATGAATGAGTCACACCGAAGGTTCTTATCTTACTTAAAAACGTCAGAACTTTATAAGGGAGAGAGCAAGTAAGCAACAAAGGAGGTCAAAACATGTAAAGCTCTTTCTTCTAAACTAAAATGTGCTTCTGATAAAAAAAAAATATTGGTCCCTACTTATGATGACTAGCTCTTTATACTAAAAAAACATTGTTCGTGCTTTGTCCTTTTTTATTATGGCTTAAGTGTGAAAACCAGTCCTGGTTCAATTTGTGTCATTTGAAACATTATCATTTTCCAATCCCTAAATGTAGCTGAGACAATAAAGAGGTGCCAAGAGTCCTAGATGCATACTCTTCTGACCCACTGGAGGACATTCTGAATTATCATTGCCTTTGGTTATGACTCCTAAGCAGCCAGAGGCTGGCAGGTCCCATTAGTGAGGCACCAAGTTTAGACACAAAGTTATGCCAAAAAAACTGAAACCCCAGTCAGAGGAGATCCCTACAGTCTGAGAGAGAGGCACCCTGGGCGCAGGTCTTTATTTTCTCCAGCTGAGACAGATCACTTTCACCACTTGGGGTCTACAATCTTCTCAGAAAGATTTCTGAGATGAGTTTCATCCATTTCTGTTCTCTACAGCTCAACTTTCTCAGCATCCCTTTGGGCAAAAGCACTCAGCAAACTCTCAGTAAATGTGAGGTTGGACAGCCTTGCTTTGTCAAACTAAACTCCAAAGATAAGTCAACAACTCCCACATGGTGTACATGCCTTGGAACTTTTTCTAAAGCACGCTTCAAATTGCCTTTCCCTTCTTCCCCTATCCCATCTGGAAATGGCAGGATGAAAGGAAACTATCCAATGTTAAGCCACTTAATTACTCTGAGAGCTGTGAACCAGCGCACAGAACAAACACAAGGAATAGAACAGACATTACTATAGGCAATGCTGAAGGCTGTGTGTTTTCAAGCAGCTCTAGGCTTATATAGAGGGAAGACACTAGTAAAATATCTCGTTTGAGACAAATGGCATTGGAAAGACATATAGGTGGCCAAGGACACTGTACTGAGGGAAAGGAAGGCTGGATTCTCTTCTTAGCTCAGCCTCCAATTTGGGCAAGTGACCTAGCATTTTGGTTTCTTTATCGGACTTATTGCAAATGAATCTTCCACAGAAACCCAAGGAATAAAACACTTACTTTTAGTATTTTATTTAAATGTATTTGAATACATTTCAATAATGTACTCATTATTGAATACAATATTCAATATTGTATTTATTTACTTTATAAATTTATAAAGATAATTAGTGGGTATTTACCTCCTCCCTAAAGTGGAATACTAATTCAAAAATATATGTGCACCCCATGTTCATTGCAGCATTATTTACAATGGCTAAGATAACAAAAATAACCTGTGTCTATCAATAGATACTTAGCCATAAAAAAAAGAGATCTTGCCATTTGTGACAACATGGATGGACCTACAGGGTATTATGCTAAATGAAATAAGACAGAGAGAGACAAATATCATATGATTTCACTTATATGTGGAATCAAAAACAAATTTTATAAAAAGGAAATAAATCCATAAATACAGAGAAAAACTGATGGTTGTGGTTTGCTGGTTTCACCCAGCAAAATGGGTGAAGGGGAGTGGGAGATATAGGCTTTCAGTTATGGAATGAGTAAGTCATGAGGATAAAAGGTAAAGCGCAGGGAATATAGTCAAAAGTGCTGTAATAGTGTAGTATGGTGACAGATGGTATTACACTTGTGGTGAGCATAGCAAAATGCATAGTTGTCAAATCACTAAGTTGTATACCTGAAACTAATGTAACATTGTATATCAACTATACTTAGTTAAAAAAAAATCACTGGGACATAAGTTAATTTTGACCATGGTGTTTGGTATATTAAAATTTGGGAAAAAATACATTAAAAAATCTTAAAGTGCACAGAATGCCTTAGGGAACTCTGTGAAACAGAGCTGAAAACCAAGGCTCAGTTGATTATTAAAGGTCCTTCGATTTAAAAAGTTTCATGATGGAACAAAACTGTAGAATGCAAATATTGTGCCTGACAGTCCTCTCATAGTTTACGTGTGAATGTGATCCTACTGGAAGAAATAAAAATATTCCAAAGCTTCAAAAACAGAAAGGAAAAAGCTATATAATGTTAAAATTCTCTGAGCATGGTACAATATAAATAAAAACAACTTGAGGGGTGCCTGGGAGGCTCAGTTGATTAAGTGTCTGCCTTTGGCTCAGGTCATGGTCTCAGGGTCCAGGGATTGAGCCCTACATTGGGCTCTAGCCCCACGTTGGGCTCCCTGCTCAGTGCAGAGTCTGCTTCTCCTTCTCCCTCTGCCCCTCTCCCCGACTTGTTCTCTCTCTCTTGCCCTCTCTTTCTCTCAAGTAAATAAGTAAAATTAAAAAACCAAGAATTTGAGTATCAGAACTTATGTGAGAGGGCACTTTGAAAATTACATTGTACTGTATAGATCTTCCCAAGAACGCAAACTTGATTTACTATCCAAAATCAATCAATATAATACACCATATTAATCAAGTGGCAAAAGCCATATGATGAATGCAATAGACATGAGAAAATCATATGACAAA
Organism: Enhydra lutris kenyoni; assembly: GCF_002288905.1. Classification (NCBI taxonomy): domain Eukaryota; kingdom Metazoa; phylum Chordata; class Mammalia; order Carnivora; family Mustelidae; genus Enhydra; species Enhydra lutris. The sequence goes on along the minus strand of NW_019154128.1, from coordinate 15,172,855 downwards.
ATCCAACATGTTTTCAGAATAAAAACAATCAACAAAATAAGAATAGAAATTCTTTAAACTGATAAAGGGACCTATGGCAAAACCACAGTTAATATCATACTTGATGGTGAAAGACTGAATACTTTCCCCTAAGATCAGGAATAAGACAACAGTATTCACTCTTATCACCTCCATGCAACATTGTACAGCTAGCCAGGGCAATTAGACAAGAAAAACAAAAGCATCCAGATTGGAAAGAAAAAGTAAAACTATCTCTCTTTGCAGATGATATGATTTAAGGATATAGGAAAGGAATCCACTAAAAAACTATTAGAACTAATAAATGAGTTTAGTGGTGTGGCAGGACACAAGATCAGCTTACAGAAATCAATTGTATTATAGGAAAGTGAAATTAAGAAAACAATCCCATTTTTAATAGCAGCAAAAGAGAATTAAACACCTAGGAAATTTAACCAAGGAAACTAAAGATTTGTATACTGGAAACTATAAGACATTGTTGAAATAAATTGAAGATATAAACAAATGAGATATTTCTTGCTCATAGATTGGAAGGATTAATATTATTAGTATGGCAATACTCCTCAAATTATCTACAGATTCAATGCAATCCTTATCAAAATCCCTGCTGGAATTTTTGCAGTAATTGACAAGATGATCCTAATTTACATGGAAATTCAAGGAACCCCAAATAGCCAAAACAATCCTGAAATCTTGAAAAACAAAAACAAAGTTGGAGAACTCTCACATTCTGATTTCAAGATCTTATTACAAACTTCCAGTAATCAGGATGGTATGGTATTGGCATAAGGTTAAATATATAGATTAATGGAATAGAATTCAGAGTCCAGAAATATACCCCCAACTTTATGATCAACTGATTTTTGACAAGGATAACAAGATACTTTAATGGAAGAAAGAATAGTCTTCTCAACAAATGTTACTAAGAACACTGATATCCTCATAAAGTATTATACACCAGATACAAACAGGAACTCAAAATGGGTCACAGACTTACATGAAAGGGCTAAAACTATAGAATTCCTAGAAGAAAACACAGGAGTAAATCTTTATGGCCTTGCGTTAGGCAATGGTTTCTTAGATATGACACCAAAAACATAAACTAAAAGAGAAAAATAAAGGTCACCTCATCAAAATAAAAAAAAATCTCTGCATCAAACAATACCATCAAGAAAGTAAAAAGGCACCAACAGAATGGGAGAAAATATTGGTAAGGGTCTTGTATTCAGAATATATAAAGAATGGTTACAACTTAATAAAGAAAAGACAACTCAATTAAATAGTGGGGAGAGGATTTGAGTAGAACCTGTCTTTGAAGAAGATATATAGTCAACAAGCACATGAATATAAACATATTTAGTCATGGGGAAATGCAAATCAAAATCATGATGACATACCACTGCATACCAACTACAATGGCTGTAATAAAAATACAGATAGTAACAAGCATTGGCAAGGATATGGAAAAACTGGAAACTCCACACGCTACAGGTAGGAACGCAAATGAAGCTGCCATGTTGGAAGACAGTCAGGCAGTTCTTAAAATTGCTAAACATAATTGTCACATGACCCAGCAATTTTGCTTTTGAGCACATACATAAAAGAAATGAAAACATACATCTACCTAACAACTTGTACATGAGTATTCGTAGCAGTATTATCTGTAATAGCCAAAAAGTGGAAACAACCTAAATGTCCATCAGCTGAGAACTAAATAAACAAAACTGGGATATCTACATAGTGAAATGTTATTTGACAATGAAAATGAAGAAACTACTGACTCATGGTACAACATGGATGAACCTTGAAAACATCATGCTAAGTGGAAGAAGTAAGATGCAAAAAAGCCACATGTTACATGATTCCATTTATATAAAATGTCTGGAATAGGCAAATCCTTTGAGAGAGAAAATAGATTAGTGGTTGCTGGGGGAAAGTGTTCAAGTGGGGGGTGGCCAGCAAAGAGTGACTGCTAGTACCTACAGGGTTTCTTGTAGTGGTATTGAAAGTTTTAAAATTATGTTGTGGTGATGATGGCACAACTGTGAATATCACTAAAAAGGGCTGAAATGGTGACTTTAAATGGATGGCTTTTATGACATATGAATTATATCTACAGAAGTCATGTTAAATCTGCTATAAAAACGTTTATGTATTTATTTTTTAATTTAAATTCAGTTAGCCAACATATAGTACATTATCAGTTTCAGATGTAGAGTTCAATAACTTATCAGTTGCATTTAACACCCAGTGCTCATCACATCATGTACCCTCCTTAATGCCCATCATCCAATTACCACATCCTCCCGCCCACTTTCCCTTCAGCAACCCTTGTTTTATTCCCTAAAGTTAAGAGTCTCTCGTGGTTTGTCTTCCTCTCTGGTTTACTCCCATTCAGTTTTCCCTCCCTTCCCCTATGATCTTCTATGTTTCTTTAATTCCACATATGCGTGAAACCGTATGATAATTATCTTTCTCTGATTGACTTATTTTGCTCAGCATAATACCCTCCAGTCAAGGGTATTATATCAATGCAAATGGTAAGTATTCATCCTTTTTGGTGGATGAATAATATTCCATTGTACATATGGACCACATCTTCTTTACCCATTCATCTGTTGATGGACATCTAGGTTCTTTCCATAGTTTGGCTATTGTGGACATTGCGGCTATAAACATTGGGGTGCAGTTGCCCCTTCTTTTCACTATATTTGTATCTTTGGGGCAAATACCTAGTAGTGCAATTGCTGGGTCACAGGGTAGCTCAATTTTTACCTTCTTGAGGAACCTCCATACTGTTTTCCAGAGTGGCTATTCCAGCTTGCATTCCCACCAAAACTTCTTTTAAAATGCAAAACTAGCTGTATCTGCTACAAGAAACTCACAAAATATGAGTGTACTAAAGGCGAGAAATGTCAAAATATCACATTAATACTGATATTGATCACATTTTGGAGGGCTTGCACTACACCAGGCCCTGCTCTACAGCTTTTCACAAGTCAGAACTCATTTAATCCTCATAATAACCCTATGAGGTAAGTTATTATCCCTATTTTATAGTTGAGCAAACCAAGACACACGTTTCACACAGCCAGCACTATCTCAGGCAATTTAGTTGTAGAGCCCGCAAAGTCAATCCCCTGTCTTTCAAGAAACAAGGTCAACTTCTGGGACTAGTAGGTATTCAAAGCTGCCTCCATCTGCCCAGTAAGAGTCCAAAAGGGCAGCTCAGGTCTTAGACCGTGAGGGTGTGTCCAGTTGTGCTCAGATTGAGCTTTGAGGTGATGGGAAATGGAGGTCAGAATTCATGTTCTCCCTTTTCTGTGAAGTGGTGGATAAGCAAACCCAGAAATGTTCCCACACCAAGACAGAGAGAAGTCCAAATTAGAGTTGTTATGTCTGGTTTCCCAAGGAAACTTTGAATGGCTGTGAGGTAGAGTTCTCTCTCTTCTGAACTCTATGCATTTTTATAACACAAGCAAAGAGAAATTTGGGTATGCCAGCAGCAGCTTTTCAATTCCTGTCTGAGAAAAAATTAACATTGTTCCCAAGAACAGGAAGAGGTTTGGGGTGAAAGAGAATGCACTGAAAGTGTAACTAGGTTATCAATTATGTTACTCAACCACCAGACAGAGACCTGTCTCATGCCTAGAAAGTGTCTTGGTCTTCCTCGGAGATGACTCAGAATTAATGGGACTCTGGTTTCCTCTGCTTTAAGTGTACTCAATTTCTAAGTGACTGCTTTGCAATAAGATTCAGCTGCTCAGGTTGAGATTCCAAGAGGATGAAACTGCTTTCCAGATGTTGCTAGAGTCAGAGAACCCAGATCTCTGTAGCCAGCCCTATAGATGCTCTCCTCAGAATTCCAACTTTCCCCCCACCCCCCAACACACAGACACACACACACAGACACACACCCATAGACACACACACACACACACACACACACACACACACACACACAGGACCAACAAGGCCAGGCTTCCTTCCCCAAGCCAAGGAAGTGTTTCATCTAGCCTAGCTGCAGGCACAGAGGTAAAGTGTTTTTTTTTTTTTTTTTTAATTTTGGGGATGTGATTACAAAAGTCATGCACTGTCATTATGAAAAGTAAAAAGATGTTCATATCTGACTTCGAGCACTTGGTGTGTCAGGTGCTGTGGTCATGAATTCACTCCAATGACTTCACTTACTCATCCCAACAACCCATTGAAGCAGGTATTATAACTATTACTTCCAATTTACACATGAAGAAACTGAGACTCATAATGGTTGAACAACTTGTTCAAAGTCACCCCATGGCAGAACTAGGGAACAAAACCCTGTTTGAGTTTAACCCCTACACTGCATTGTTATAATGCAAAAGGGAATGTGTGTTGTCCTGCAGAGAAGGGCAACCAAAGAGTGTGAGGACTAGATGACGTCCAGGGTGCAATGTATGAGGATACAGCATAGGCAGCTAAGGGCATCACTGGTACAAAACTATCCAGAATGGCAACACCGCAGCTACTCCCAAATAGGCTCTTCCTCCCTGGAGCCCTGTCTTGGTTAACACCATGAACACACAAGCCAACAGATCACCAAGGATGAGCCTCTGCTCCTACTTCTCCCTCACTTCCCCAGATCCCAAATCCCCAAGTTCTCTTAGTTACACTGCCAACTATCTGTCCCCTCTTTCCCCTTCTATCGTTTATTCATTAATTCAGAAAAGGAGTGAGGGCAGGGGTCCTGGCCTCCCTCTCCAGTATTTTTAAAATAATTGCCTCACCTCTTTAATGCATCCAAGGTATGGCACTTAAGAGGTGCTCAGGGAGTGTGGAATGAATGAATGAATGAATGGATCTTCTGCACTAACACCAGGGTCTTTCTAAAAGGTAGTTTGAATCATGGCACTCAGAAACTTTCAGAGGTTACGTATTTTCTCCAGCATGCAGTCTTAGCCTGACATTCAAGACTTTTCACAACCTGGATCACATCAGCCTAAATGGGAAAGCTCCATTCAAACAAAATTACTCATGCTGACGCAAACTTTCTTGTCCCTTCTCTTGACAAACACACCAAATCTCACGTTGGACTTCTTATATTTCTCAGTCTCGCTTCCAGGCCAGGTGAGGGCTGAATAACAGGCTCTGGCCAGTGGACTCCTCCCATGATGCAGGATCCCCCAATTCCTCCTAACCTGAGATGTTGCAGAAGAGATGGATGGGTTGGTCCCTGAGAGGTTCCAAGTCTATATGTTACCAGAGTGTGATCTATCCTCTCCTGACCACTCCACACATCTTTGGTCCCACTAGTCTGTCTAGAGAGAGATTTCTCCTCTTTCTCTCCGGTTGAAATTCCTATCATCCTTCAAGTTTCAACTACAGTATGACCTCCTCTTGGAGTCAGTCACTCCCACCTCTCTTTACTCTCAGAGCACTATCATTACCTCTATTTCAGCACAGAGCAGAGCTCAGCTGACAAGAAAAGAAATATAAAGGCTTGTCTACCACACAACACTTGAAGTTTAGAGAGCATGGACTGCATTTGTTTAATTAATTCTGTCTCCCACTGGACTTAGCCTTGTGATTTGTACTTAGAAGTAGTTAGTGTGCACCTAATATTAATTGGGTCAGAGGAAAAAGTATTTACCCCTTTACCTCAGTGTATGCAACTGGGGGTGGAAAACAAAAGCTTGACCTATCTGAGCCTGGAGGGCACAGTGGTTGTCAAGGATTAGATAAGGTTTCAGGTGAACAGGTTTCTAGGCAGGGTGTGTGTGTTGGGAGGTTGTTCACAGAGCCTCGTCATTGCCATCCCTCCCCAACTCCCCCAGGAAATCCAAAGCCTGTGCACAATCTGGGGGAGCTAGCAAAGAGCCTCTGCAGCTTCCAACTGTTTACCTCCTGGGTACCATGGCGACGGGAGATTGGTCACCATGGCAACCCCATTATTAACCAGACGCAGCAACCTCTGGCAGATAGTGAATGAGGACAGAAAAGGCATAAAAACTGGTACACCAAAGACAAGGGGCACACGCAGTCCTAGCCAAAGTCCCCGCTAAAGAGATTAAGATCTTGCTCTGACCAGTCAGTTAACCACAGAGCGAACATTCAGCTTCTTCTCGCATCCCGCGCCCAGCAGGGACCTCATTTATAGCTGAACAGAGGCTGAAGAGGAAAAGAGCATGTGCTTGGGCATTCATGGGAAGTAAGGACAGTTTGTGTCTTCCCTACCCCCACTCCTACCAAAGGAGCTCCCACCAGCTCAGTGAAATCCCAGCTGGGTTCCCTAGCCTGGCAGAATTTTCAAGAATCCAAGACTTTGGCATACAAGACCTGGTATGGAGAACACAGCCATAGTAGTCACCTCCCCTCTCTTTGCCCAACTTTTCACTGCCCTTTCCAATGATTTCTCACTGAGGGAGTATGTGACTTTGTTCCCAGACGATTATATTATTACTGGGTTTTATGAAGGAAAGCGTGTGTGTGTGTGTGTGTGTGTGTGTGTGTGTGTGTGTGTGTGTGTTGTGTGGAAGGCGGGGGAGGGAAGTGGTACTGGTGGATGGTCCTTAGAAAAAGTTAGGGGTCTGGACAGCCCAGTCGGGGAAAGAGCCCAAACCCAGGTGGGAGCACCACTGCCCTGTAGTTTGGGGTACTAAGGACCGTATCAACCCATTTCCCCTTTGGAAGATTTGGTGAGGAGTGTCCACTGTCAGGCTCTCTGGCTTCCAGGCAAGAGGTTGCAGAGCTCATATATTGGGAGTCCTGAGCAAGCAAAGTGCTTGTTGGAGGCACCTGACCCATGGACAGAGGACTTCGGGTCCTTTCTGCTCTTCCCTCCCTTCATCCTCAGCCACAGTTCTTGTCTAGCTGGAGATACCCACTTTAGAATGACAAAGTATAAAATCTCAGCAACAGCATAAAGTAGGGCAGTTGTGAATTGAGGAATTACAAAGGGAGAAAAATGAAACAACCCTCTATCTCCCTAGTCATCCAGCTCCAGCTCTTGTTGGGGATTGCCGGGAATCCCCAGGACAGCCAGAGTGTGAGGAAAGGCTGGCCCAGCTCTCTTGGGAATAGTGAGTGGGGAGAGAAAAGCCTGAGGACTTGGACAGAAAGCCCATATGATTATCGGGTTAGGGGATTGCAAAGGATCAGAGGGCCTGCTGCCCTTCTCCTCAATACCTAAGCACTAAGCCCAGAGGCCCGGAGTGGCCAAGATCGCAGATTCTGATTTTTATCATTTAAAAAAAGAAGAAAAGGAAGAAAGAAAATTGTGATTGCTCACTTCCCTAAATAATTTAAACTCTTTACCTCCTCCTCAGCCCACCTGTCTCTGGATCCCCAACACTGAGTAGGGTCTAGCAGAGGCAGTCCCTCAACCCTGGTCCACTGATCTCCCTAGCTCCTGCTGCTTCCAAACCACAGACACAACTTCCCCACATGCAGTGTGGACTCAAGGAGACTCTGCAAATCCCTGACCTGAAACCACAGAAATGAGGCAGCGGCCAAAGATCCTCTTCCAGGACAAGCTGTGTTGGAGGCGTGGGCCCCGGCCTCTGGGTTACAGGTTGTCTTAAGGAGGTGTTCCCGGGTTGGTGCTATTCCCAGACCCCCTACCTGTCCCCAGTGGGAGTCAGTCCAACTCTTTCTGCCTCCGGCTCCGACGGCTCAGCCCAGCTTGGCCCAGTGCGGTTGCCGGACGTGAGTATAAGGGGTGCGATGGACTTGGGCACAGGGGCAGCTTTGTCCTGTGATCTGGGCTGGAGGGGGCGGAGTGTGCCGGGGATGGGAACAGATGCCCTGAGCGGGCCCTTTCCTCTGCCGCGTTAACTCGCGGAGACGTGGCCCGTTTCAGCACCGGGGGCTGAGGACAGCGCCACTACCGCACTAGTGCTTCGCCAACCCCACGGCCCAGCCGGGAAATTTTAAATCCACCTCTTGTCTGGATGGAATCAGAGACCCAGTACATCTCTCAGAGCCCCCAAGAACTCTCAGCTTAAGAGCCCCTACAATCCTTACCCGCTAAAGTTTGAGTTCTCTGCGACGCGCCTCTGTCTGGCAAAGCGTCTCCTCCTCGCTCCCTCCGGGTTCTGGTCAACAGCTCTGGTCTCACTCTCGCCCCAGCGCTCTGGCCCCAGGACCCTCCTCTGCGGATGGCGGAAGGAGTCTGTTGCCTTCCTCTCTCTCTCTCTCTCTCTCTCTCTGGGAAAGTCAGGTGAGGCTCTGGAGTCTCAAAGGCGGTCCTGGAAGAGGCAGAAGCTGCCCATTCCTATCAGCATCCCTTCCAGGGGAAAAGTGGGCGAGCCAGGAGCAACAAAACAGGAAAGTCTGCCTGTCAACTCTGGACTCTCTCCTAACCGGGAGCCGCCACCTTGGACTCTTCCTGGGATGTTTTTACCAGTAATGTAATCCACACTGGATGAGGACCGTGCGGAGATCTGGGAGTCTGAAGTTTAAAGGTGGGAATATATATCTTTTAACTCGCTTGCAATTTAGGGAGGGTTTTAGAAACAAATCTCTCTTATGGATCTCGTGTATTCTCCTTACAGAGGTTTGTTCCCTTCTGCCAGAACGGACACCACCCTATTCCCTGAACTAAACATTAAAACTCACCAATCCAGCCAAAGGAACTTAAACTCCTGTTGGAGAAAAGAACTTAACAAATCCTCCACATTTCTCCAGACTCAATTTCCCCACAGAAACCATATTTCTAAGTACACACCTCTTCATCAAGGATGAAAACCTAAACTCACCTCCCCCACTCTTTGGTTCTGGATTGCAGGAACAGGTCCCAGAAGGAACCTAGCCTTCTTGTCTGGGATGATATCTGGAAGCCTTTTGGATTCCAGGTCCCCAAAGCTGACACCCTTATGGGAAGAAACTGCAGGAGAAGATCCCACAGCAGCCTGAAAATTAGAGGACTTGGAGCTCATGGTATTTCCTGAACATACCTATTAAATTGTCTATTCAAAGGAGCAGATTGTCTTTAGAAGGCTTAACTTCTTGAGTTCATTCAATACTTGGAGAAATCAAGTGTACATTATTCACTGGGGAAATAAAGAATTAGAATCTCTCTCTCTCTCTCTCTCTCTCACACACACACACACACACACACACACACACACACACCTTAAAGGAGGAAAGCAAAACCCAGAAAAATTTTCCCCAAGGAAATGTCAGGTTTAATTGTTCAGATTCAAGGGATTCTGATAGTGGGAAAGCAAATAAATGGAAGTGGTGAATCAACAAAATGGAGTTGAAGCCAGGGAGAGTTGGAGGAGAGGAGAATTCTTGTTTTATTATTCGGGTTTCTGGAAGAAATCTGAAGTGAATCTAGCACAAGTGAAAACATAATTCATGAGAGTATGCCTCATCCAAACCTTTGGCATCCTTGATCCGAAGACTCTCCAGCTTACATCAGTTACCTTGTATAATTTCTCTGCAGCCCTATTGTCAGGAAATACTTTCTTTTCTCTAATCCTAGTAATTTATACTACAAGTTAAAGCTGTTTCTTGTAGGAAAAGAAGGGAAGATTGGAAGCAGATGGTTATCATTTATTGTCCAGAAACATTTCAGAGCTTCAAAAGAATCCTAAATATTGATTTGGAGAAAGTAGTAGGTACCATGAGACAATTTTAACACATAATCCTGAAAGTGAAAAATCCCTTTGGACTTTGTTTTTGAAATGCAGACCATTCCTCAGATCTGAGTGGGGGACACAAGACCTTACAAAATTAACTTATAAAATGAAGTGGAGAAGTGTCCTGAATCTGACAAAATGAGGTAGAGCATCAATGGCAAGACTGGGGACATAATTAGCCCTTAGGAAATGATGATTGTGACAATAGTTATTACTGAGGAACTTTCCATACCTGAAAGGTACAGATAAACTGAGACCAGAAATGAGCAGAAAGAACCTGGAGGGGATATATTTGTGAATTTGCCTGCAAAAGGCAACCAGCAGCAAGATTCTGTCAGGAAAGAGGGTCCAGATTTGGCCAAAGAGTCACTAAGTGGGGTGGCCTCTGGGGATTTGTCCTGTTCCTCAGGTTTCATCTGAGGTACAACCAGGTGTGTATGGCACAGCATGGAAGGGACAGCAATCCTTTGTCAAGATGGAGAATACAGTCAGCACCAAGCAATCCCAGATGAGTTAGTGGGTGTCCTAAGAGGTCCATGGCACCAAGAGGCCCAGGAGAGGGATCCTCAGAAACCTAAAGCCTTGTGCCAGAATAGGGAGACCTCAGGAGGAGGGAGCTATGGATAAGGCACCATTTCCTAATTCCAACCAGGCAAGTGATATCGGGGTGGGGGAGGACCAGGTGAATCCTAGGTTGCTTCAGCCTCAGACAGTACTTACTAAAGAAATGAAGAGGGGTCCATGTGGGAAAGAGTGGCACCCAGGCTTCAGGAGCTGAGGAAAACTGGACCTGGGGAAACTGATATGACAAGTTCTACCTGCCTATGATTTCACTGCCAGAGAAATAAAAGGATAAAAACTAGCTGTGCCCAGAGGGATTGAATTCGAGCATGAGCATGAACCTATGGCTTAGGGGACTCCCCAGTAAGATGTAGTTTTAATTGTTTTTAAATTTTAGAAAAAGTGTGATTATGGTCTACGTAGTCTGGGATTTGCTTTTTTTTCTCCCCAAATTAAGATTCAGTGATGTTACTTCTAGTAAGAGTTCTTTCAGATTTGCTGTGTAAATATTTAATTCATTATTTAATCTGGATGCCTATTATATATTTTGATTTAAAAAACTGGGGGGGAGGAAATAAATTTTTCCTACTCTAATTATGTAAAATCTGCCCAGTCCAAACAAATTTCAGATGTACGGGGACTTGATATTTACAGACCAGTGTTGAAAGTCATGTAAATTGTGCCTATAGGTGGACAACAACTCAGCCTCTTCTGCTGGGGGCCATATGGTGTCCGGTGTGTTAAAGAACACACAATCTGATAAGGAGATGAGCCAGACTAGCAGATGATAAGTAGAAATGCAAACAGATAAGCCCAGTTATCAGTAAGGGGGAGAGTGTGGGCTTGCTCTGGCAGATGGTTTAGATCCTTGGCAAATGATAAGGCAATTTGTAGGAAGGGCTTTTGGGAAATAAAATATTTATTCAGAGGCAGGTGAGGTTTGCATGAGAAGCAATGATGCATCAACTTCCCCAGCAGAAATTCTCTCAGTCAGTGCAAAGTCATCAGAGGGAAAAGGCCCCGAGGTGGGAGAAGCAGTAGTTTTCAGTTTCTAAGGCCACTTTGCCTGCTTCTCGGGCAATGAAGTTGATAGTCTATTTCCCTCACTTACCTAGAAGCTGGCAAAATAGAAGGAAAATAAAGTTGAATTAAGGAGATGTGAAGACTTGTAAATTCTATCCAAATATCATTAAGAGCCTAAGGAGGGCTGTGGTGCCCTGGGATCTAATCTACTTTGTCCACTGGAGATGTCCCTTCAGGTCGCCTTGCAGGCCTCTCTCTCAGAAAGTCAGGTGAGGCTCTGGAGCCTCAGAGGCTATCCCAGAAAAGGCAGAAGCCACTCATTCTGACCAGTCAAATCTCTATCTAACCATCATTGTCTGGAATTCCACCGTCAGAACTTCATTTTTATTTTCAAGTTTTGATATCTTTTACTTTGTTGTCCTTGTTGTTGCTGCTGTTTTTACGTAATCTCTGAGCCCATGTGGGGCTTGAACTCACTATCCCAAGATCAAGAGTCTCATGCTCCACCCACTAAGCCATCCAGGTGAAACTCTGATCCTTTTTAAAATGCAAATAACTCCAGGAACATGTGACTGAGGGAAGCATTTGATGACCCTGGAGACCAGTAAGGGTACGATGGCATGGATGCCACAGCAGGGGCATGTAGAATTGACAGGGGCAAAGGTCCAGGTGACAGACACTGAACACCCCGGGCAAACTTGGTCCCTATCACAACTAAGCCTGGTCCTGGCCCAGAAGAATCACCTGAATTTTCCTGTAAGCCTAAAGCCTTAATTTTCCACCTACAAAAGGACCATCAACTTTTCTAATTGTTAAAGCTGGCAAATGTGTCCTGGATGCAAGGCTATTTCAGTGAAGTATGACACAAATGTCATCAGAGGAGCTTATTACTAGATGGGATGTGCCCTGGGGTTCAGGTCTCCTCAGGTCATTTTCATCAAGGCCTTGGGTAAACAGATGGAGCCTTCTGTATATTTTAATATACAGAAATTATTCTGTATGTTATTCTGCATGTACAACTAACATGCAGTCAAGAAATGCAGCAAATGACGAATGTAAATCAGGATCCAAAAAAACGTTGAGAACTTTTAATGATGGGCTGGATACACAGACCAAGAAAAAATGTAACAGGAACACATGCAAAATTCTGTACCAGGGTCCAAAAGGGTCCTTTTAAGGGTCCAAAATAATCAGCCACTCTAGTACAGAGTGTAGAGGCATTGCTCATTCAATATATGTGAAGCCTCAGGATGACATGTCTCCACAAAACCTGCCAAAAAGGTCAAGACAAATAATGCTGACTTGATAGTAGTACATCAGGTAGAAAAGAGGTGAGTCTTGCTCAGCTATTCTCTTTTCAGAATACCTGGATTATTTTATTTCTTCTTTCCTTTTTTCTTAGTAATTTATTTTTTTAATTTTTTTCATTTAAATTCAATTTTTTTGGGTCACTACATTTTAAAGATGTGTTGCCAGCAAAATTATATTAATAGTAGAACTTTAATATCAAATCAATAAATTAAATTTATATTTTATGTTATGTTCTAGTGTTTCTTCACATACACGTCATTCTCTTTCACAGTGATACTAACATGTAAATACAATTTGGTTATTCTATAATTAATTAGCGTCATATCTTGAGAAATAGTTTATCTTGCTGTGTTAGTTTCCGGTGATTTTTGGTCAATGTCCAAATTATTTATCACTGGTCATGATCATGGCCAAATGAATTACATAATTAATAGAATGATTTACACAGTTAATGACCTTCTTATGTACATTTAAATTATTTCCCATTTTCCAATCCTTTAGCTGACTGCCAGGAAACACCTTTTCCTATTTTGTGTAACTATTTTCTTAGGTTATATTCCCAGAATATATTCCAGAGATATAAGCATTTAAATTCAAGAAAAGTTTTAGCAATTTTTATTGCTATCAATCATTTACCAGTTTCACCAGTTTTTTTTCAGCAACATTCTATTTTATTTTTCAAATTTCATGCATAAATTGTACACAATTATGGTTTTAATTTGCATCTCAATAAGAAGTAGTAAAGTTGAACATTTTCTTATGTCTGTTTGCTATTTGGGTCTCCTCTTTGTGAATCATCTATTCATGTCCTTGGCCCATTTACATTAAAGTTGATATTTTTTCTTTCAATTTTCATGAGCTTTTTGTGCAATACTGACAAAAGACTTTCCCCTGGCTTATTTGATGAAAATATTTCCCCTAGTCTGCTTGCCTTTTTGTTTGAGTTATGATAATATTTATTCTAGAGACCTGCAAACATTTCCCACTGAAGTTCATTCAATTCATTGAAAGCCTAGAATGCATAATCCTGCTACATATATGATGCTTACTCTTTTTTTTTTTTTGGATGGTTTCAAATGTTTTCATTCTCAACTAATACATTGGTCTAGACAATTTAACCCCAAATCTCTAACTTTGAGCAATTAATTTAACATGGGACTCAGGTTCCTCATCTGATATAAAAAGATACCTACTTGTCACTTTTATTCCAGGAACGTCTAATAGAATATTGTGTGGGTTCAATACTTGTAGGATATTCCATCCTTCAACAACACTATGTCAGTTACCAACATGTCACCTCTCAGCTCCAAGTCTACCCTTTAGTACCTACTCCACAGAATTACTTCAAGCATTTCTTTACAGGGAACATGGTGTTAGGCTTTCTCAATAGAGGATGCTGGAACCACATGGAAGCAGGAGGGGACTCTACTGTCATTCCTGGCAGTTGCACTACTGAGTGGACATGCGAGGATGTCCACGGCTGCTCTGCTTCAGCCACATGCCTAGAACACACAGTTCCTTGACTGTGTCCCAGCCCCAGCCCAATCTGGGGGTCATCCTCGTGCACTGGGTTCCCTCTCCCTTTTGCCTGCACTGGGTTCCCTCTCCCTCTGCTTCCCTAGCTCCACATGTCCCAGGTTTTTCTCTTAGTGCCACAATCCTCCTGACAGAAGCACCACAGCTCCAGGCTCCTACTCACACTGGTGCTCCCACTCTCTCTGAACTCCTTCCTGTGTGGCCAGCCACTTCTCGTGGCTCACCCTGTCTGCATTCTGGGGATTGATTCCTGCTGACCCCACAACTGCAGGTCCGTTCAGGCCTGTGCAAACCAGAGGACTTCCCTGCCATCTATTTCATTGCTATGATGCCAGCTCCAACAAAGTCTAAATGTGAGCCTTGGGGAGGGTAATCCCCCTCCCAAGTTTGTTCTTCCTTGGTTACTCTCCTTCAGCCATATAGTGCCCTGTAGACCCTCCTACATCTTATGTTTAATAATCTTCATACTAGTCTCCTGTTTAAATTATTATGTGGCTTCTGTCTCTTGATTAGATCCACACTGATATGCATACTATGAACCAACGTTTCTTTTATGTTTTTATCAAGAGAAGAGGTCAAAAACTTTTTCTTAAAGGGCTGGATAGTAAGTATTTTAGACTTTCAGGACATAAGGTTAATGTCACAAAATTCAACACTCATTCATAATTGAAGGGAGGAAGGGAGGGAGGAAAGAAGGAAGGAAGAAAAGAAAGAGGGAGGGAGGAGGGAAGACTCAGCAAATGAGCAATAGACAGGAACTTCTTCAAGTTGATAAAAGTCATGTTAGAAAAGCTTACAGGTAATAATATGCTTAATTTGAAATCTGAGATAATTTTAAATCTGAGGAATAAGGCAACAATGTTCAGTTTTAGCACTTCTATTCAACACTGTACTGCAAGTCCTAGCCAGTACAACACAGGAAAAGAAGAAATGAAACAAATGGCATAAAGATGAGAAAAAGGTAACTGTCATTATTCAAAGACAGCATGATGGTAGAAAACCCTACCTAAACTACAAAAAATATTAGATAAGTGAACTTAATAAGATTGTAGGGTGTAAAATTAATATACAAAAATTCAATTGTATTTACATATATTCTAGCAACAAAAAACAGAAAATGAAATTTTACAAGTACTATTTACAATAGCATCATATACCTAATTACTTAAGAATAAATCTAACACTATGTGTAAGACTTGTAAAAATTGCTAAGAAACATTAAAGACCTAAGTAAATGTAAAGATACACTATATTATGGTATACTCTTATGAAATCTCAATAATCTTTTAAAAGACTTTATTTATTTAAAGATTTTATTATTTATTTCACAGAGATCACAAGTAGGCAGAGAGAGAGAGAGAGAGAGAGGGAGGGAGAAGCAGACTCTCTGCTGAGCAGAGAGCCTGATGCAGGGCTTGATCCCAGGACCCTGAGACCATGACCTGAGCCGAAGGCAGATGCTTAACCAACGGAACCATCCAGGCTCCCAAAATCTCAATAATTTTAAGTTTTTTTCCCAAAACACTGATTTACAAATTTCCTGACATCCCAATCAAAGCTCCAACAGACTTTATTTTGAAAAAGTTGGTGTCTAAAGTTTTATGGAAATCGAAAGAATCTAGATTAGACATAATGACCTTGAAAAAAAAAATAAAGTTGGAGGATTTATATTACCTGTCAGGACTTAGGATAAACCTACAACAATGAACAAGAGTACAGTATGGGCATAAGAACGGACTAACTAGTGAGACAAAGTAGAAATTCCAGAACCCCTCCCCATCTATATACAGTCAACTGATTTTTAATAAAGGTGCCGTGGCACTCAGTCAAGAAAGAAAATTCATTTTTACAAAATTGTGGTGAAACAACTGGAGTATGTATCCATATAAATCTCAAATGCTCTCTCAGTCCACACAGGAAATTTAAGGTGAGGTGAACCACAGTACAAAACTAACACCATAATGCATAGGATAAGATATTGTGAGACAAAATGATAAATTTTGAACAAGATCTATAGATTAGATAATTGTGTTTCAGTGTTAATTTACTGATTTTGATCACTGTACTGTGGTTAAGAGGGCATTTTTTTTCTTTTTTAGAAAATTCTCATTTAAGTACTAGAGATAAAGGAGCATTATTTCTGTTACTCAGTCTCAAATCATTCAGAAAAAAATCAGTGTGTGTGTGTGTGTGTGTGTGTGTGTGTGTGTGTGTTAGAGATAAAGTGAAAATGGTAAATGGTAAAATTGTTAACATTTTGTTAACATGGTAAAATTGTTTATGGGTTGTGGATGAAGACTAAAAAAAAATGTAAAATTCTTTAGACTGTTTTTGCAACTTTTCCATAAGTCAAATTATTTTAATAAATATTTAAAAGGAAATGTATAGACAGAAAATATTCACAATACATATACCTGACAAATGACTCACTTCCAAAGCATATAACAATGTATACAGATCAACAGTAAAAAAGATAACCCAATTAAAAAATGGGAAAAATCTGAACAGACATTTCATTAAAGAAGCTATACGGCAAATACACATATGAAAAGTCTTCAGTGTCATTACTAATAAAATCACCAATTACAAGTTAGAAATGCAAATTGAAACCACAATGAAATACTGCTACACACTGACTAGAACAATTAACATTACAAAGACTGACAGCCCTAAATCTGGGCTGATGGGGAACATGCATACATGGATGGTAAGAACGTAAAATGAAACCTCCACTCTGGAAGACTATATGGTACTTTCTTGTGAAGTTTAATGTACACTTAGGTCATGCCTTCGCATTTCTAGTCTTAGATGTTTTCTCAAGAAAAATTAAAATCAAAATGGTCATCAAAATGGTTTGTACACCCATGTTTATAGCAGCTTTATTTATAATGACTTCAAATTGGAAATAACCCAAATGTCCATCAGTAGATGAAGGGATAAACAGATTGAGAATTGTTCAAACACAGAATCTACTCAGTTGAGCCAGGAGCTTGACATGGGGCTTGATCCCAGAACCCCAGGATCATGACCTGAGCCGAAGGCAGATGCTTAATTGACCGAGCCACCCAGGTGCTCCTTCTTTGTTTATTATTATACCTTTCAGTGCCTAAAGTCTGGCACGTAGTAGCAACTCAATAAATACTTGCTGAATATGTGAATCCTAGCTTTGAGTACCAAGCTCCAGGAATGTACTATATCTATATCTATATCTATCAGATAGATAATGGGGATAATATATGTCAAAATGCCTTAAAAAGTAAACAATACTCAAATTTCAGCTGATGCCATTCCAGAAGAAGGTCTTTGTTTTTCCCTACACATCAATGACCACCTTACTTGCTTTTCATCCTGCAGGTATTATCTTACCCTTTTCAATGTTGGACATTAAAATTCTCAGGGGGACAGAGACAAATATCTAACTTATTTGAAATGATGATGAAATGGCCCTATGTATGGGGGTGTTTGAAAGCTGCTGATGAAGGGAACATGGTTTGTTTTGACCCTGATTTCACCGAGAGTAATGAGACAGCACAACAAGAAGTTTCAAGCACTTAAAATTTCAAACCCTGAGTGGAGACTTGGCTGATGAAGTAAGAGTTTCTGGGGAAAGTGATTCAGACCCTCTAGACTGACTTCACGCAGTTTATTATTCACAGCCTCTGGGTGACATTTAAATCATGCAAATGTATTCTGCTTATCTGTGAGTGGACACAGCACACACATCTGCAGTGACACAGAGCAATGAATAATCTATTTTAGCGGAGACAAGGGTATTTTACATTTCCATTTCACCCTTTGTGAAGTGCGGCTTTTGGATTTTTCATCTCTATTGAATTCTGATTTCTTACCAATGCCTAAATAGAGGATTTATCTCTTTTTCTTCAGCCTCTCCTTCCCTCCTTCCTAATTCCTTTTTATCCCCTCTCAATCTTTATCCTTTCTTTCTTCTTCCTCTCTCTCCTTTTCATCTCTCTTCTCTGTTCCACCCACTCCCTACACTGGCTTCCTACCTCCCCTTTGGAGAAGCGGGTACTGCCACCATTCTCTTTTGCCCTTTAAGAACTCACAGCCTGTGTGTTACATAGGCTCTGCAGTTACTGTTAATGCTTGTTTGGGTTATAGAAGAAGGGGGAAAGGGATCATAGGAGGGAGACCTGGGAGTTTCTGTGGGATCATTGGCTGTAGCAGATCTCCTGAGTATCTGACCCCATTCCTCAAACATGACCCCCTGTACAGAAAAGACCTGAGGCACAGAGTGGGGGAGTAACTAGTTCAAGGTTATATGGTGAGTTTGTTTTGTTCTTCACCAGTGACCAACTTTACAAAAATTTTTTTTACTTTTAGGTATTTTAATAAGCAGGTAAAAGAATCTCATTGTAATTCAATTAGCATTTCCCTAGTGATTAATAATGATAATAATCCTCTCATTTGTATTTGCTATTCATATATTTTATTTGTTCTAATCCTCTGTCAATTTTCAGGAAACTGAGTTATTAGTTTTCTTATTTAGTTATGAGAATTTTTTTTGTTTTAAAGATTTTATTTATTTATTTATTTATTTATTTATTTATTTATGTCTGTCTGTCTAGACAGGCAGAGAGAGAGGGGGAAGCAGGCTCCCTGCTGAGCAGAGAGCCCGATATGGGGCTTGATCCCAGGACTCTGGGATCATGACCTGAGCTGAAGGCAAAGGCTTTAACCCACTGAGAGACCCGGGCGCCCCCAAGTTTTGAGAATTTAAAGACCTATATTCTGGATACAAATTTTTATCAGTTATATGACTGGCAAATACTTTCTCTCCAACTGCCATTTATCTTTTCATTCTTTGGTTTTCAAAAAGCATTTTTCATTTTGAGGTGTAACTTACATGTTTTATATTTATAAACCATGCTTTTACTGTTGTATTTAAGAATTATTTGTCTAATTCAAGGTTATATCAATTTTCTTTTCTGTTTTATTCTGGAAATTTTATAGTCTTAGATATTACATATAAATTTAAAATCATTTTGAGTTCATTATTCATTGTATAAAATATGAACTGAAGTTCATTTTTTTTTAATATATGGATATCCAATTAATCCAGCACCATTCGTTAAGAATCAAAGAGAAAGAGAGAGGCTATCCTTTTTTTTTTTTTTTTTTTTTTAGATTTTATTTATTTATTTGACAGACAGAGATCACAAGTAGGCAGAGAGGCAGGCAGAGAGAGAGGAAGGGAAGCAGGCTCCCTGCTGATGCTGGGCTCAAGCCCAGCACCCTGAGATCATGACCTGAGCAGAAGGCGGAGGCTTTAAAGATTTTTTTTTTTTTAATTTGACAGAGAGAGAGAGAGATCACAAGCAGGCAGAGAGGTAGGCAGAGAGAGAGGAAGGGAAGCAGGCTCCCTGCTGAGCAAAAAGCCCGATGTGGGGCTCGATCCCAGGACCCCGAGATCATTACCTGAGCCGAAGGCAGAGGCTTAACCCACTGAGCCACCCAGGCACCCCAAGGCTATCCTTTTTTATACCAGTTTATGAACAACTTTTTTCCTCATAAGAGTGTCAACATAATTCAGTATAAAAAAAGACAGTGACCACCTTTTGTGATCAGGTGCTATCTTTCTAACCAGATATCCTGTCCCACATGTCCCCTGAGTTCCTCCAGGGTTATAATGGGAGACGGTGAACCTGACAGGTTTCTGTTGTGTCTCTACCCTATTAAAAAGAAAGCCAGAATTTTGCAGAAATATCAAACAGACTGACAGCTTTGCAATTTTTGAACTAAGGCTTGCTCTTTTCATGCAAGATACTTTATAATAATCCTACCAGAATGAAACCTGCTTAGAGAGGGATGCTGAAAAAACATGAACTCTGGTGGTAATAATACCACATTCACAGGGCTTACTCTGTGCCACACACTGTGCAAAGCACTTGTAAATTAATTCATTTAATTTCAACAACAAAGGGGAAAACTGAGGCAAGGAGTGGTACCCACTGCCGTCAAGTTAGGCTGGCACTGGAGGTGGATTCTTACATGCATTTAAACTGTGTCCCTGTGGTCTCTGTCACACAAGGAAGCTGGGCCCCCAGGCCCTTTCAGGACTCAGAAACCGCCCACCAGACACCCATGCAGAGTGATATGAAGGTTCAGGCTGCAAAAAATGGTTGATAATGTGTATGAAGCCCTCACTCTATCCAAACCCATCTGCAGAGTCAGAGGAAAGGCTAACAGGCTAGGAGAAGTAAGGTGTAGTCACTTTCACCTTATCCTGAGTAGCCAGTTTCAGATGGGTTAACTACTGAGGAATCAATAAATGAGCATCTCCCCAGTGTGAATGGTGCCTTCTCTCATTGGTTGTCCCCAAACAGCAAACCGCTATGAGTGGTAGATCTCTTCCTTTTCAGTTTAGATAATCATGCTTAGTGGTAGGGGTACTGGCAAACAGTGTTACCTAGCCAAATCCTCCAACAATGGGATCTCCTATTTTATTCCTGATAGTGTATCTGGCCCACCCATAACTGTCACATTAGCCAGAGGATATTGGATATACAATGCAAAATATTATCAAGTAGGGACCAAAAACCTGGTGACTACAGGTCCTGTAAAAGGACATGTATGGCTAGGCCATACACAGGCCTCTTTGCCAGAGGCCAATAAGAAAGGACAGATTAGGGTCTTCCTGCAGGCTTTAGGTAATGAAAGATCCTGCCTCCCATATTGCAGAGGGGCTGCCTGAAGAAGCACCAGATGGCCCATGCTGGCCACTGCTGGGGCCTAGATTGAGTTATTTCTCTGAAATATGCACACCCCTGTCAGGGAATTTTGAAGCCCAGGAGCAATTTTGAAGCCTAGGTTGCCTAAACCAACCATTTAATGTAGAATGGTCCAACCATTCTACAGATATGTATTGAGCACTTACGTGCTTGGCTCATCTCACCACATTGAGAAAGACTTCCTACTTTTTGTGAATGGGCCAGCAGAGTCTCAAGACCCAGCCACTCACTTCCCGGAACAAAGGTTGATGAGCTTCTGAAGGACTGCTGGAGGAACACCAGGAAGGGCACTAGCTTCAACACAGTCATCAGTATCTTGAGGGGAGTTAGAGCAATTTGATTCTGAAGGGGGCTTGATGAGGGCTTCCATCAACCACTCGATGCCTGGGAAGAGGGAACTAGATCAGGGTGAGACCACCATGCATACCTGGAATGACAGAGGGGGATTTCAGGATTGCAGTGGCATGTAAGAAGGAAAAAGTCATGGAGAGGGGTGATTAGATACTGACTTCTTAGTGGAAGGACAGTTCACTGTAGGGAGGAATACAAGGCATACTCTAGCACAGGTTGAGAGCCCTGGGAAAGTCTCCCAGTGCCTGTGAGGGAGATAGGGAGAAGGATTTTGGTATTGACGCCAAGGTCATGATTATCCTTTGTCCCACAGTGGTTCTGGACTGCTCTGAGTGGTTTCCTCACAAGGCATGATGGTGGAAGCATTTGGGGAGTTCCCTGCCATCTCTCCATGGGAGTGTGAGAGATGGTAGTAGCAAAGGCAGTGATAATGATGGTTATAGAACAACTAACATTTATTGAGTTCTGTGTCCTAGACCCTGCTCCAAGCCCTCTCTCCATTTTATGTCCATGAAAACCCTATGAAGCAGGCACAGTTTTCACTCCAGGACCAGAGGACCTTCTGTAGGGATCACAAGCCTGACAGTCAAGAGGTAAATTGGCTCTGAGTCTTGGAGGCCCTTGAGTTTTCCCTGGCCCCGGTGGGAGGGACGGTGCTCAGAACTCAGACCCAGACCCGAAAGGGGAGAAGTATAGTGGGGAGGAGTGTTTCCTCTTGGATTGTCTGCTTAGGTTCTGGCTCCTCAGATAAAATTTGCTGAGATCCTGCTCAGGAGCTTGTTAAAAAATACAGAATGCCAGGTTCTACTCCAGACCCAGTGAATCTGAATCTCTGGGAGTGGGGCCAAGTCTTCTGCTATTTCATCAGGGAAATTTATAGGCATATTAAATTTCTAAACCTCCACTCTAGGGTTTAACTCTTACTTTGGACCATTTCTAGTCTGTTCTACAGGAAAGAATGGAATGTTGAGGAGACTTACATATAAGGATTATAATTTTGGATTCCTGGCAGAAGGCAAATCATTCATGTTCAAATTTACTCTGGAAGCAGAGAAACACAAATGAAGGTTTCTGATAATGTGGACAGGATTGCTGGGTTGTATCTCCAAAAACTCCCAGAGAGAAGTTTGAAACCTCATGACACCTTCCGGCAGATTGGGTGTAACTCCAAATGAAGGCAGAATTACTTGAAAGTGAAGAAGGCCACCTCAAGGACCACGAGGCATCCCAGCCTTTGCTTTAAGCAAAGGTTTTGCAGTAACACACTTTTGCAGGGTTCGCAGAAGGCCTGCTTAAAGGAAACTCCTGATTAAATACCACCACCTTGCCTGGATACCCAAGCTTTGATAGTGAGTGAGTAGAAACCCCAGGGGCTTCTCCGCAGATGTCTAGAGTAACTCAAACATGAAAACAGATAATTTACAGAGAAAGTAGATTAGATCATTGCCCAGAGAGCAGAGATGCAAGATGTGCTTTGAGAATTGAGCTGTTGGTGGACCTTGATGTTTTTTTGCTTGATCTCAATCACAACAAAACAGCAAATGAGTTATTTCTCTGCTGGGCATAATATATAGGTTAAATAGATCAGCAGAGAGGAGATGTAGAAAAGAAATGGAAGGAAGAACATTATTCAGTTAACCTGCCAAGAGCAGTCCCAGAACTAAAAGTTCCTGGACCACTGTCCTCCAAATCCTTGCCCTCAGGAAAGTAAAGGAAGAAGAACTCCCAGTAAGACACAAGTCCTCCTTTGGAGACTGGGGGTTAGAAGTACGATGGAGCCAATGTCTTATGTCGGCTCTCTAGCCCCAGAATATTTCTGGAATAGAGAATGCCTCTGTGTAGCCCCTCTTTCAGAAGATGGTGAGCCTAATGTCCCAGGAAGTCCCGTGAATGCAGATCTAGAATTAGCAAGATATGTGGTATTGCTGCCCTAGTTCTTAGAGGTCCTAAGATCAAAGTACATCATCTTTTCAGTGGGGTCAACTGCCTCCCTTAGAGTCTTCTGGAGGGCTGCCAGACATTCTCCTTCCCACCCCTCACATTCATACTCTCCAGTCTGGCTAAAACGACATGCTTAGGGCAAGCTGTCAGGAAGGGCAAGCTGGAACTCTTTGGGCACTGGCCAAAGCTACTGTCCACAGACAGAATTTCTTCTTCATCAGGAAAGCATTAGTTTTGCTCTTAAGGTCCTTCAACTAATTGAATCAGACCCACCAACTGGTTATGGACTTTAATCATATCTACAAAATGCCTTCACAGCAACATCTAGACTGGTGTTTGAATAACTGGGGTTTGTAGCCTTGCCAAGCTGACCAAACAAACAAACAAACAAACAAACAAAAAAGGCCATCAGAATATCCCTGAAGACTAATGATGTTGAGGAGTTTTTCATGTATTTGTGGCTAATCATATGTCTCCTTTTGTAAAGCGCACTATAAAATCTTTACCTGTAAAAAATATTGGGTTGTCTTTTTATTATTGAGTTGTAAGAGTTACTTTGTTATCTTAAATATCAGCCCTTTATTAGATATATATGTTTTGCAAAGATTTTCTCCCAGTCTGTGACTTGATGTGATGTAAGGAATGATGTTCACGTTTTTCCATATGCATATCCAGTATTTCCAGTATCATCTGCTGAACATAATTTCTTTTCTCATTGAATTACCTTGCCACTTTTGTTGAAAATCAACGGACCATATATATGTGTCTTTCATTGATCTATATGGCTATTCTTTCATCAATATCACACTCTCGTTTGTTGTAGCTTTAGAGTAAGCCACGAAATTAGATAAATTAAGCCACCCAACTTTGTTGTTCTTTTTCAAGACTGCTTTGGAAATTCTGTTTCCTTTACATATCCATATACATTTTAGAATCATCTTGGTTTTATCAAAAAGCCTGCTGGAATGATGTGTGGAATTACATTTACTCTATAGACAGAGTTAAGGAGAACTGATATCTTAATTTTGATTTTTCCAATCTATGAACATGGTATATCTACTTATTTTGGTCTTACTTAATTTTTCTAAGGAATGTTTTGTAATTTACAATGTAGAGGTTGTCATTTTTTTGGTTAACTTTATCACCAAATACTTTGTAGCTTTGGACACTATTTTAAATGTAGTTTAAAACTTTTCATTTTCAATTGTTGCCACTATACAGAAATATAATTGAGTTTTGTATATTGATTTTGTATTCTGTGACTTTGCTAAACTCACATATAAGTTCCAATGGTAGTGCTGAATTTTCTAGGTAAATAATTATAACTTATGCAAATGGATTTTTTAAAACTTGTTTTCTGATCTTAATTGCTTTATTTCTTTTTCTTGCCTATTGCACTGATGAGGAGCTTCAGTACAATGTTTAATAGAAGTGGTGGAAGTGGGTATCCTTGCCTTGTTCCCAGTCATAGGGTAAAGCATTAATGGTAACCATAGATTTCTTTTTTTCTGGTAGATGCCTGTAGGGAGTTTGTGGGATTCAGGGACTGATCAAGGAAAAAGATATCATCAGAAGAAGCAGTTGTGCACAACAAGCTTTATTGGGTGACATATGGAAAGGGTTGAATGAGAGTACCTCACATGAGACCTCTCAGAGGCTTAGAGTAAGAGGCCACTTCTAGAAGGCAGGCAAGGAGACTGCAAAGGGACAGGAAGTTTGGAGGGAGGGCTTATGTGTCTAGGTGATGCCACTCAGCAACAAGGCAGGGAGTCTCTGATTGAGAGACCTCCTCAAAGAGCAGTAGCTACTTGGGAGTCTAATAACTACAGGGCCCTATCTCATGAATAGGTAACAACTTTCAAAGTGGTTTTATGAGGAATGCAAAGCAGGCAGTCTAAATAGCTAAAAATATGTTTGTTAGGACTCTTTTAAAAAATAACTGGATGTGCAAAAAAATTCAATTTGGTGGTAGTAGGCTCTTGCACAAATGGGTCTCAGCTAGCAGTAAAGAAATACTCCCCGATGGATTCCTATCTGTACCCCAGTGTTTATAGCAGCAATGGCCACGGTCGCCAAACTGTGGAAAGAACCAAGATACCCTTCAACGGACAAATGGATAAGGAAGATGTGGTCCATATACACACTATGGAGTATTATGCCTCCATCAGAAAGGATGAATACCCAACTTTTGTAGCAACATGGACGGGACTGGAAGAGATTATGCTGAGTGAAATAAGTCAAGCAGAGAAAATCAATTATCATATGGTTTCACTTATTTGCGGAGCATAACAACACGGAGGACATGGGGAGATGGAGAGGAGAAGGGAGTTGGGGGAAATTGGAGGGGGAGATGAACCATGAGAGACTGTGGACTCTGAAAAACAACCTGAGGGTTTTGAAGGGGTGGGGGGTGGGAGGTTGGGGGAGCCAGGTGATGGGTATTATGGAAGGCACGCATTCATGGAGCACTGGATGTGGTGCAAAAACAATGAATTCTGTTATGCTGAAAAGAAAAAAAAAAAAAGAAATACTCCCCGAAGAGCCACCTTTGGCTCATTTACATAACAATGCCCTTTATTAGTTTGAGAAAGTTCTTTTTTTCTTTGTTCCTGAAAGTTTGTAACATGACTGGACCTTGAATTACATCAAATCATTTTTCCTTCACTTAGTGAGGTAATCATTCATGTTACAAAAAATTGAATTACATCAACAGAGTATTGATTGTTAAAACAATCTTTCATTCTTTTTTTGGAGGGGCATCCAATAGAGATTTACTTTAAAAGTTTAACTTTGATATATTTCTTTATTTTTTTCGTTTTTGTTACATTTCCTTTTTTTTTTTAATTTCTTTTCAGCGTAACAGAATTCATTGTTTTTGCACCACACCCAGTGCTCCATGCAATGCGTGCCCTCCATAATACCCACCACCAGGCTCCCCCAACCTCCCACCCCCCACCCCTTCAAAACCCTCAGGTTGTTTTTCAGAGTCCACAGTCTCTCATGGTTCATCTCCCCCTCC